>NW_017695985.1:0-3409 GCF_001879085.1 Nicotiana attenuata
GAAATATTTTAATTTTGTTGGGGCAGTGGAGGTCCCACATCCATTTATAACAGTTGGAAGGAGGGGTGGCTTGATTGAGAAGTTTATAGCAAGATTTTGTGGAGAAAGCACCATTGGAGTTAAGCTTCCAACTTAGGTCATCAACCATGGAATTTTTTGCCGGAGTAGGTGTAAGATTAATATTGTTGATAATATCAGGAGGTAATTCAAAGCTAATTTTGCTAATGTCCCATGCTTTTCCTTTATAAAGGTTGCCTAGGGAGAGTTGAAGATCAGAAATATTAAGAGGGCCCTCAATAGTGCTCATTAGGGTAGGTGTATTATAAATCCAATTATTAAGCCAAACGTTTAAGCACGAGTTTTTGGAGGGATGCCATAGGATTCCATTATTACAAAGTTTCCATCCTTGAAGAATGGATTTCCAAATGAAAGAGACATTAGTAAAAATTTTTAAGTAGGCATACTTGGATGTAATAAGGTGACACCAGGGCAAGGATGGATTTTTTAGAATTCTCCACACTAGGCTTGCGAGGGAGACCAAGTTTTTTTCCTTTGCCTTGCGGATACCCAAGCCACCCTCCCCTTTAACCCTAGTAACCATGTCCTAATTAAGGAGGTGGAGTTTTTTTGAAGTATTAGTAGTACCCCAAATAAAATTCCTTTGAATTCTATCAATGGACTTGAGTGTTTTGGATGGAAGGAGGATATATTGCATTATATGAGAAGGAATTGCTCCTGGTGTACTAGTTACTAGCGTGGAACGGCCCGCCATGTTAAGGATAGAGCATTTTTAATGGGAGAGCCTATTTTGTAATTTATCTAAAATGAATTGAAAGTCTTTGGCCTTGAGATTTTTATTGAGGATAGGGAATCCCAGGTAATTTCCAAACTCCGTGGTACATTTTATCCCAAAAAGAGAATGAAGATAGGTTGATACCTCCTTAGGGCAGTGGGGAGGGATAATAATTCTAGATTTTGAAGTGTTTATTGTTAGACTAGACTCTTTGGAGAAATAGTCTAGGCATCTCTTAATACACTGACTAGTTTTTTGATTAGCTTTTCCCATAAGAGTAATGTCATCGGCAAATAGTAAATGGGAGAAAGCGGGGCCCTTATGACCTATTTTGATGGGGTCCCAATTTCTAAGATCAACTTGATTGTTAATGAGTCTAGAAAGGAGTTCAATGCATAGGATAAAAATGTAGGGAGAGAAGGGGTCACCTTGACGAATACCCCTACTAGGTTGAAAGTATTTTGTTTTTGTACCATTTACTAGGACCCCAATTGAACTAGTGGTAATACAATGCATGATTAGCTTAGTCATCATAGGAGGAAATTTGAAGTATTGAAGGGTTTTATAAATAAAAGACCACTCCAATCTATCAAATGCTTTCTCAAGGTCTAATTTGATGAGCATGTTTAAGTTTGAGCTTTTGGAATGTTTAAGAAGACCCATGATTTCTTGTATGATAATAGCATTATCGCTGGTTCTTCTATTTTTCATGAAACTACATTGCATAGGACTAATGAGAAAAGGGAGGAAGGATTTCAGCCTATTAGCAATTATTTTAGTAATTACCTTATAAGTTGTGTTACAAAGACCAATAGGTCTGAATTTTTTTAAATTATTTGCATTAGGGAATTTAGGAATGAGGCATAGATAAGTGTTGTTTATTCCACTTGGGAGGGATTGAGTGGAAAAAACTTTTTCACAGTAAGAAACAAAGGAGTCTTTTATCACATGCCAATATTTCTGGTAAAAAAAAGGGTGTATACCATCCGGGCCTGGGGCTTTGAATGGTTTGAAAGAAAAAATGGCTTTTGTTATTTCACTAATAGAGAGGGGGTTATCAAGGTATTGCAAATTAACTTTATTCAAGGCAGAGGGATCATAGGCAATAATTTTTATAGGGGAGCTAGTGTGAGCACTTTGAAAGGCATCTTTGAAGAAATTGAAGGAGTGGTCCAGGATTTTATTAGGATCAGTTATCCAATCTCCATTCTCATTAGTGAAATACATAATGGCATTACGACGCTTACTGTTAGAAGCCATAATATGGAAAAACTTGGTGTTGGCATCACCATCGTTTATCCAATTACTCCTAGCTCTCAACTTCCAAAAATCATGTTCCATATGTAAAATGTTGTTATATTCTAATTGAAGAGTTGATTCAAGATTTTGGAGGAAGTCACTACTATAGTAATGGGGAGATGATTGAATACCATTTAGTCTAGCAAGTAAATTTCTCTTTTTCTTGAAAATGTCACCAAAGGTAGAGTTTTTTCAAATTAAAACATCTTTGGTAAAATTTTCCTGAGCCTCTACAAGGTTTTTATTAAGCCAATTTTTCTTAACTAGATTAATAAAATCAGGATGCCTACACCATATAGTTTCTAGACAAAAGGGCTTATCCAAACTATTAGCATGTCTAGGTTGCAAATTTAAGAGAAGTGGGTTGTGATCCGAATGGGTTTTAGGGAGATGAATCACTACTGCCTTAGGGTATAGGTCAATCCACTCTTTATTAACAAAAATTCTATCAAAACGTTCCATAATTAAACCCCTGGATTTCTTCCTATGATTTGACCAAGTGTATTTGCAACCCTTATAGCCTAAATCTAGAAGCTTACAAAAGTTAATACTCTTCCAGATTTGTTTGCTACGTCTACTGTTAATAGGGTTGCCTTCAATTTTGTCATTGTAGTTGATAACATCGTTGAAATGACCCCCAAGGAGCCAAGGTCCATTAACAGTTTTGCTAATTTTTTCAATGTTATTCCACATTTCTAAACGTTTAAACAACTTAGTACTAGCATAGACAGATGAAAATAACCAAGTAATTTTTAAGGGAAGTACCTCTATCACAGCATGGATTTCTTGATTGTTTCTGACAAAGTCATGAACCTTGACCACGCTTGCATCCCAAAGAAGAACAGTACCTCCTGATTGACCCTGACTAGGCACCTCGATCATTTGGGAGAATTCAAAATCACTTAGAAGAGATAAGTGACAGTCCATTCTAGTTTCTAGAAGAGTGACCATGCATGGCTATGAGTGTCGAGCATTTCTCTAAAGTTCACTCTAAAATTTTCATTATTACCACCACGGATGTTCCATATTATTACATTAGTTGGCCTATACATATTAGGAAGATTTGGTGGTGTCCCATTTTCCCTATGGGCTGGAGGAATCGGGTTCCTCCTTAGTGAAGGAACCAGAATCATCGCATGGTTTCCCACTGTTGGATCCTGAGGGGGTCGCACATCCATGGAAAATTTGTGTAGTGCTATTGGACAGCTTAGCACGTACCTTTTCTCCCTTTGATCTTGAAATAGGTAGACTTTTACCTCGTTGAGCCTTGAAAATTCTAGGACTGGACCGGACCCCATTAGGTTTACTTCTTCCTCC
>NW_017695986.1:0-3409 GCF_001879085.1 Nicotiana attenuata
AAAACAATCACAAACGAGTCAAGATATGGCCTGAACACACTGTGCATCAAATGCATAAAAGCTGCAGGGGCATTGGTCAGCCCAAATGACATGACAAGGAACTCGTAATGGCCATATCGAGTCCTGAAGGCAGTCTTCAAGATATCTGGCTCCAGAATCTTCAACTGATGGTACCCTGAGTGCAAGTCAATCTTAGAAAACACCTGTGCGCCCTGAAGCTGGTCAAACAAATCATCAATGCGAGGCAAAGGATAACTGTTCTTCACTGTAACCTTGTTCAACTGGCGGTAGTCAATACACATGCGTATAGAACCATCCTTTTTCTTCACAAACAAAATAGGAGCACCCCACGGTGAAACACTAGGTCGAATAAAACCCTTACCAAGCAATTCCTGCAACTGATCCTTCAACTCCTTCAACTCAAGAGGAGCCATACGATACGGAGGAATGGAAATGCGCTGAGTGCCCAGCAACAGATCAATCCCAAAATCAATATCCCTATCAGGCGGCATGCCCGGAAGATCAGCTGGAAATACATCGGGATAATCCCGTACCACTGGAACAAAATCAACAGAAGGGGTATCAACACTAACATCTCTCACATAAGCCAAATACGCGGCACACCCCTTCTCAACCATGCGCTGAGCTTTAAGAAAAGAGATAACTCTACTGGGAGTGTGATCTAAAGTACCACTCCACTCAACACGCGGAATACCTGGCATAGCCAGCGTCACGGTCTTGGCGTGACAATCAAGAATAGCAAAATGGGGCGACAACCAGTCCATGCCCAAAATAATGTCAAAATCCACCATACCGAGTAATAACAAGTCTGCTCTGGTCTCAAAACCACGAATAGTAACCAAACATGACCGATAAATGCGGTCCACAACAAGAGAATCTCCCACAGGAGTAGAAACATAAACGGGGGCACTCAAAGAATCCCGAGGCACACCCAAATGAGGAGCAAAGTAAGAAGACACATAAGAGTAAGTAGAGCCCGGATCGAATAGAACCGATGCCTCTCTGTGACAAACCAGAATAATACCTGTAATGACGGAGTCGGAGGCAACAGCCTCAGTACGAGCAGGAATAGCTTAATATCTGGCCCGGCCCCTCTCTCGAGGGCGAACTCTATCTCCCCGACCTCCGCCCCTAGCCGGCTGGGCAGGTGGGGTAGCTGCTGGAGCTGTGATCATGGCCTGAGAACTCTGAGGAGCACGCTGCGGCTGAGCAGTCTGTGAAGATGCACCCCTACCAAGTCTGGGGCAGTCCCTAACCATGTGGCGTGTATCACCACACTCAAAACAAGCTCTGGGAGGACGCGGTGGCTGTGACTGGCTGGGACTAGGCCTGCTGGGCTGACCTCTGGAAGCACCCCGCGCAGGAGGCGCGCTAGAAACTGGAGGTGCATAATAAGGCTCCTGAGGTGGAGGTGGAGCCGGAGTACTGCCAGCTGCTGGAAGAGCTGAATGTACAGGGCGACCCGAATAACCTCTGCCATAACGACCTGCTGATGAGGTACGGGCACCACAGTAGTGACCCGACTCTCGAGACTTCTTGGCCTCCCTCTCTCCTCGCTCCCTGGCGAGCATACCCTTGATCCTCCTAGCAATGCTCACTACCTGCTGATAAGGAATGTCCATCTCCAACTCTCGAGCCATGCTAGACCTGATGGGCGGAATAAGGCCCTCAATGAACCTGCGAACTCTCTCTCGAACTGTAGCAACCAAAGCCGGTGCATGCCTGGCCAGCCTGGTATAACGGATGGCATACTCTGAAACTGTCATAGCACCCTGGCGCAAGTGCTCAAACTCTGCGCGCCATGAATCTCTGAGGATCTGGGGAACAAACTCTCTCATAAACATGTCCGAGAACTGGGTCCAAGTCAGTGAAGCAGCCTCGACGGGACTGTCTAACTCATAAGTGCGCCACCAATCATAGGCAGCTCCCCGAAGCTGAAAGGCAGTGAAAGAAACCCTGCTGGACTCCACTATGCCCATAGTGCGAAGAATATGATGACACTCCTCTAGAAATCCCAAGGCATCGTCTGATGCTAAGCCACTGAACACTGGGGGATCATATTTCTTAAACCTCTCAAGTCTCCGCTGCTCGTCCTCTGAAGCAGCTGACCCATCCTCGGGCTGAACTGGCGCTACAGGCGGTGGGGGAATAATCTCGGGAACCTGCTCAACCTGCACTCGCTGCTCAGGAGTGCGGACGGCAGGAGTCTGTGCTCCTCCCCCGGCCTGGGATGTGGCTGCAGCGAGGGGAAGCAACCCCGCCTGAGCCAAGGTGGTGTACATGCTCATGAACTGAGCCAAAGTCTCCTGGAGCGCTGGAGTAGTAGTGGCAGTAGTAGGTGTGCCAGGTGCCTGGGCTCCGGCTGGATCTCCTGGTGGTACCTCAGCGGCAGCTCGCGCAGGTGCTCTGGCTGCACCACGTGCACGTCCTCGGCCTCTCCCCCGGCCCCGGCCCCGGCCCCGGCCTTGGACGACTGCAGCAGGGGGCGCGGGTGCCTGATCATCTCGAGTGGCACGTGTCCTCACCATCTGTGAGAGAATAGAAGTGAGAAGTTTAGAATTGATGTCAAAATATCGCACGACAAGGAATTCAAATGAAACGAAGTTTTTTTTTCCTAAACGGTTACATAGCCCCTCGTAGATAAGTACAGACGTCTCCGTACCGATCAGCGAGATTCTAATAAACCGGCCTGTGTTCCGTGACTCCTATGAACCTAGAGCTCTGATACCAACTTGTCACGACCCTAGTTCACCAACCGTGAACATGTCATGACGGCACCTGGTCCCCATGACCAGGTAAGCCTAACATTTGCGGAAATATAATAATTGCAGAAAAATAGAGAAAATCAATTCAAATATCTAAGGAAACTGTACTGAATGCCGCTTGGCAAGTACAACTCAATATAACAAGTCTAAAACAATTCCCAAAACCCGGAAACTCACGGGCAACACATTTTACAGAAGTGTATAGTAAAGGTTCCAAACTCCAGAATTTCTAACAACCGAAAGAAGGAAAAACTAAGTACTAAAGATAGAATAAGAGGGAGACTCGTCGGTCTGCGGACGCAGCAGATCTACCTCGAAGTCTCCGTAGTCCTCCTGCCTCACTGATAGTGCGCCTGAGTAGAGGTACCTGGATGATCTGCACATGAAAAACATGCGCAGGAAGGGCATGAGTACACCACAGCGGTACTCAGTAAGTGCCAAGCCTAACCTCGGTTGGGTAGTGACGAGGAAGGTCAGGGCCATACTGAGACAAAATATAGTAATACAATAATTAACAGTACGATAATCTAACAGAAATAATAAATACAGCAGTGATATAAGACAGATTAAGCAAGGCAATAGCAAATACACAAGAACGGAACAACCACAGATTAAATACAGCT
>NW_017695987.1:0-3409 GCF_001879085.1 Nicotiana attenuata
CGAACGAAGTGTGGAAATGCTACACGAAATGACTTTGCCCGCAGTCCCCATCTCTCGAAGATAGCCCCATCTCGGGGGTCCCGGCCTCTGAATCTTTTACAGCTGAAGAAAATCGGATATTGCGCCTGCGACTGATGGAAATGTGGGATGCTTGGAACAATGGAAAGGAACCCCCAAGCAATATTCCCGGATTCCCAGAGTTATTCCCTAGAGCTGGAGGTGCTACTACGGTCCCTATCAGTCACCCCCTACCCCTTTTGGGCAACCTACCATGACCGCTCATTTCGTTGGAATGCCTTCTGAGGTTCGCCCCCAGGTGTTCCCAGCGGGAGCGGTTCCTAACATCTTCACTGCTCCACCATGTCCTGCTACAACACAACCTTCGCTGCCAAGGCCTGCCTTTGATCCCTCAGCATTCACATTCCAAAACCCTGTATTTCCGTCAGATCCTCCTCAATATCCCACATATAATTACTCTCAGCCACCCCCATACGAGCTTACACCACGGCAGGACAAAACCCCCAAAGACCCAGAGCAGGATGAAATGGCAAAGAGAATGAGAAGCCTCGAGCAGAGCTTGAAAAACATGCAAGGACTGAGCGGGCAAAAGAGTGTCTCATACACGGATCTATGTATGTTCCCTCATGTACACTTGCCGTCAGGGCTCAAAACACCAAAATTTGAGAAGTATGACGGACACGGTGACCCCATTGCTCACCTAAAGAAGTATTGCAATCAGTTACGGGGGGCCGGTGGCAAAGAAGAGCTGTTGATGGCATATTTTGGAGAAAGCTTGGTTGGTATCGCTTCAGAATGGTACATGGATCAAGATGCCTCGCGTTGGCATATTTGGGATGATCTGGCCCGAGACTTTGTTCGACAATTTCAGTACAACATAGACATCGCGCCGGACAGGAACTCTTTGGCAAATCTTAAGAAGAAGCCTTCAGAAAGCTTCCGTGAATATGCAATTAAGTGGCGCGAACAGGCGTCGAGAGTGAAACCTCCAATGGATGAGGTAGAGATGGTCACTGTTTTCCTCCAAGCCCAGGAAGCAGACTATTTTCAGAATATGATGTCCGCCATGGGTAAACCTTTCGCCGAGGCAATAAAAATCGGAGAGATGGTAGAGAATGGGTTAAAAACGGGTAGAATCTTGAGCCAGTCAGCCATAAGGGCCACCTCCCAAGCCATCCAAGGCGGGTCTGGAGGAATGGCCAAAGGCAGAAAGAAAGAAGAAACAGTGATGGCGGCATCGGGGGGAAGAAGGTATCGGGCTCCTAGACCGGTGTTCTCTGAAAGAACCCCTCAACACTACTACCCTCATACTGGTATGGCCTATGCTCCTGCACCTTATGCGGTCATGAATGCACAACCCTTCGGCCGACCGCAACCACAAGCTAACCGAAATCCACCTCCATTCCAAAGAAATCAACCTCCTTACCAGAACCAATATAATCCCCGACCACCGCAGAATAACTTTCGTCCTCGAGAACCTCCCAGGAGACCAAATTTTACGCCAATCGGTGAACCTTATTCCAGTTTGTTCCCGAAACTCGTCCAGATGAATTTGCTGCAGCCTATTCCCCAAAACAGGCAGAACCCAGAATCTTCAGCTTATCAACGAGGGGTCCATTGTGCTTACCATTCAGGAGCCGAAGGGCATAGTACTGATAACTGCTGGACATTGAAGAAGGCTGTGGAAGATTTGATTGAACAAGGGAAAATAGTGTTGAGGGATGAAGAAGCCCCGAATGTGACTAATAACCCGTTGCCCGCTCACAACAATGGGCCGGTAATCGGTATGATTTGTGAAGACAGGGAGTTTGATCCAGCTTTGAAAGCAATAGTTGCTATTGCCGATGCAGAAAAGAAGCCCAAGTTACTCCCGAAGCAAGGAAAAGGGGAGAAGGAGAACAAAACTGTCAAAACTGAACTTGAAAAGAAACCTGAGACAAAAGTAGAAATGAACTTTCTTAAGAATGGAATTCTCTATGTTCCGCGAGGACGCCAAGAAAAACCATTGGTTGTCACTATTCCGAGGAGAGCTGAGGTAAAAGAGGAAACACCAATATATGTACCAAAAGGAGCCTATGTGGTACGGGGGACAATTAAACCGCCTCGGCTGAGTGAGCCAGTGGTTATTGGACGCGTACCACAGAAGCCAATGACAGACCCCTCTGCGGTGCCATGGAACTACCAGCAAACAGTGGTCACATACAAGGGCAAAGAAATTTCGGGGGAACTTCCAGGGAAGAACTCTGTTGAGAAATATTCGAATGTGCAGGAAGTGAATAATGCCGCTCGAAAGCGTTTTCCGTCCAAGAGGCCAGTGAGTGCTGAAGAAGCAGAAGCCTTCTTCCAGAAAATGAAGATGCCTGATTATGAGACAGTGGATCAATTAAGAAAGTACCCTGAACAGGTGTCCCTGCTCTCATTAGTGACAAAATCCGCCGAACATCAGAAGATCTTGATGAAAACTTTGAATGAGGCATACGTGCCAATTGGAACCTCGGTAGAGCAGCTCGAAAGGATGGCGGAAAGATTTTTTGCCATCAACCAACTCTCTTTTAGTAAGAATGACTTGCCTCCTGAAGGCGCAGCCCACAACAAAGCCTTGCATCTGACCGTCAAGTGTGAGGGTTACTATGTCAAACGAGTCATGGTGGATGGAGGATCGGGGGTTGACATCTGCCCACTCTCCACATTGCAGAGGATGGAGATCGGGATAGAAAAGATTCGCCCGAATAATGTTTGTGTAAGGGCTTTTGATGGTATTAAGAGGGATACCATCGGTGAAATCGACATGATATTGACCATAGGACCGGTAGACTTCGAGGTGACCTTCCAGGTGTTGGACATGGATACATCTTACAACTTCCTTCTGGGGAGGCCTTGGATCCATGCTGCAGGAGCTGTGCCCTCCACTCTCCACCAAATGGTAAAATTCGAGTATGAAGGTCAGGAAATCGTGGTCCACGGAGAAGACGAGCAATCTATCTATCGTGATCCATCTATCCCATGTTTGGAGGCAAGGGAAGGAAGTGAGCATATTGTTTACCAAGCCTTTGAGATTGTGGTAGCAGATCAGCACGAGGAAGGAAATCCTTGTCCTCAGCCTTTCCTGTCTAACGCTTCAATCATGGTGGCCAGAGAAATGATTAGACATGGTTTCAGGCCAGGAAAAGGGTTGGGAAAAGCCTTACAAGGAATATCTGAGCCAGTAACTCTACCCGCAACAGAAAAGTTCTTCGGAGTAGGCTTCCACCCTACCCCAGATGATGAGAAATGGGCTGAAGAAAGAAAGAAAGAAGGATGGGTTCTGCCACAGCCATTGCCATATCTCTACGATACTTTTGTCAAGACCAGTATGGCAAAGAAAACGGATGACGAGTTGTCACAGTTGAGG
>NW_017695988.1:0-3408 GCF_001879085.1 Nicotiana attenuata
GAAAGGGCACACCATCGATTAATGCCGCTCTTTGAAAGACAAGATACAGTCCTTGATTGATAACAAGATCATTGTGGCAAAGGAACCTGCTCCAAACGTCCGCAACAATCCTCTGCCAGACCATAAGGGTGGAGGTATCCACATGATTGAAGTAGAAGATGACTGGGATCCGAGGGATCAATCGGGTTGATCGCAGAAGGTGATGACCCAAAGAAACCGACAATTACTCTCAATCCAATCATAGTCCAGATCCAACCATCTGAGGACGCTGAGGTGAATATGTCTATACCTCTTGAGTTTGAAGCAGCGCCACCCGCAAAGGCACCGGTACCAATTGAGGTTGAATTCGTGTCTCCGGCGAATGCACCCGCACCATTTGAGGTTGCAGTCTTGCCACCCAAGGCACATGTTCCATTCAAAGTGAGGATAGCTGCGCCGATCCCAGTGGAGATATCAACCACGCCACCCTTCTATGCAAATGCTATACCTTGGGACTATACAGCCGAGGCGAGAAGGAAGGGCAAGGTCAGGATTAAAGAGACCGTCGCAGCACAGGGTATGACAAGAACTGGTAGAGTCTATACCCCTGAACATCTAGCTGAATCAAGCAAGCAGGCCTCCAATCGGCCACCCCTCATTGAGACAGGTCCGGATGACCTTTGGAGGAAAGTACAGGCCAAGGAATATTCGGTCATTGACCAGTTGAACAAGATGCCAGCACAAATATCCATTCTCTTTTTGCTGCAAAATTCTGAGACACACAGGAATGCTTTGTTGAAGGTGCTGAATGAAGCGTACGTACCAAATAACATCACTAGCGGGGAAATGGCTAATATGGTAGGACAAGTGTTGGAAAGCCATAAGATCACCTTTCATGAGGACGAGCTGCCACCTGAAGGGCTGGGGCACAACAAAGCACTGCACATCACTGTGCAATATAAAGATTATTTCATCACCAGAACCCTGATCGATAGAGGGTCCATTCTTAACATTGTCCGTTGGTAATGCTCAAGAAGTTGGGTAAAGGGCTGCATGAGATAAAGGATGGAGCAATCAATGTGAAAGCCTTCGATGGTTCTCAGAGGTCCACCATTGGTGAGATTAGTCTATCCCTGCAGATGGGACCAACCTGGTTCGAAGTCGATTTCCAGGTAATAGATGTACCAGCGTCTTACAACTTGCTGCTGGGACGGCCATGGATCCATGCTGCTGGGGCCGTAGCATCAACGCTGCATCAGGCAGTAAAGTTCGAATGGAATCACCAGGAAGTGATCATTCATGGTGACGTAGCAACCCTATATACAGTCGCCAAACTATTCCGGCGATCGAAGGAAGAAGGAAGCTAGGTGGGGAAGCTTACCACCACATTGAACGGGTCAATGCTATCGATAAAGAAAACTGCTAGGATAGCAAAATCGAGAGTATACTGAGTTGGAGTGGGTACGAGCCTGGCAAAGGGCTCGGCAAGAACCTCCAAGGAATCTCTAAACCCATAAAACTCAAGAAACATGGCACTACCTTCGGTTTGGGATATGAATACACCTGGGAAGAATTCAATAGCTGGTCGCCACCATGGCGCAGTCCTTAGTACCCATTAGAGCAGCCAATACCGCATCTGGAACATACCTTCCAACATGCCGACATTATTTATGGGTCAGATGAAGAAGAAGCACTTGCAGCAGTGAAGAACTTGTTTCGAGAGGACGGTGATATGGACTGTTGCGTTATTCTCGAGGAGGAGGGGGAGGAAGGCCCTTCCATACAGGCTGTGAGCAGAGGGGCACATCTCAAGAATTTGACCATCAAGACAACCAAAGCCCGACGAGCCTCGGGATAGCAAGGCTAAAACAAGCATTATTCACTGTTTTATTTACTAAATGATTTTCTTTTCGCATTTTTCAATTCCCGCAATAAGATCTTCGATTTTCAAAATAATTATTCAATTTATCAAAAGCATTTTCGATTTCTCTTATGAATCAATATTTATTGCTATCGTTTTCTCTCATTACTTTACCTATACAACTTTACTATCACTTGTCTTGATGAACCAATGCCTTTGACATGCAACGAGACAACGCAACTGTTGATACCTAATTTTTCCCTATATTTTTTATATATACAAAATACTTTCAAAATAGCATGTACAGGCATATATAAGCATGCCCCAAAGCTTTGGTATTTTTCCTTTATTTTTTAAGATTTTAAAACCAATTTATTGTCTATTTTAATACTACAAAATTCAATAATTATTCCCAAACTAGCATTGTTTTAGTGAATAATTTATTTCATTCTCATATTTACTCTAAGATATAATTGGGGGTAATTTTTGTATATTTTTATACATTTTATTTGGTATTTTTTAAGCTAATTGCATATAATTATAATTATAGCCTATTTTACGATTAACAGCATTCTATAATTATAAAATCACTTTTAGTATTTTTACGTATATATTTATATGTTATTAATTGGCCCAGTACCTTTAATTTATTTTTCAAGTCATTTTTTACTATTTTTATAAATTAAAAGGGGAAAACTGGCTATTTAAATGACAGCCCTTTTGTATTTCAATTTTAACCCAAATTAGACCCCCAATCACACCCTAATCAAACGACCCAATTTTATTATAACCCGACCCATACCCTTTCTTATCATACCCAAACCCGGTCCCCATTTCACCCATTTAATCCCAGCCGTTGATCTTTTAGATCAACGGCTCCCCTTATCCCTTTCCTTTTTTAATTCAAACGACCCCTTACCCTACCTCATTTTCTCCTCAGCCGCCGTCTCTGAAACCCTCCACTCTCCCAAACTCTCTCAAGGGTTCTCAAACCCTAGTCGCCTCTTGCCGTCTCAGACCAAAGATCCACCGGAATCTATGGCCACCAAAGCTATGGGGATCTCACACCCACCCCCTGGTGCTCTTATACACAGGTTTTCTAAAGATTCAAGGCCTGACCTTGAAGATCTCTACCCAGATCTCCTTCTATTCAGGGTTCCATGGTCGTCTCCGGCTTTACTCCGGCATATCGTGGACGTTCGAGCCTGAGTCTAACTTCTCCGGCTTAGATCCACGAGTTTTCCAGGCCTTTCTCACTTCTAGGTTTCTTCTGAAACCCTAACCTTTCGAGGTTCTTCTGATTTCTCTAGATCTGTCCTAGATCTGTGTTTATCTTGGGGTCTCAAACGTTTTCTCAAAAGTTTCTTTCAAAACTTGCTTTTTAACCTTTTCATCTTCCCCGATTTAGGATTTCTTTGATCTTTTAACATGCTCTACTGTGATTCTTATATGTTTTTTTCTACTATGTTTCTTCTATGATCCTTATGTGCTTCTTCTACTGTGTTTCTTCTACCTTGTTCTTACAAGTTCTTCTACTGTATTTTTTTGCATGATTGTTCTTTATTATG
>NW_017695989.1:0-3408 GCF_001879085.1 Nicotiana attenuata
ATAGTGATTTAATTAGTTAAAACTCGTTTATGGGTGATTATAGACCATAATCCCAGCCTTTAATTCATGAAAAACAGTAGAAAAATGGATTTTGGGGCCTGAGATTATGAGACTTTTAGGGGTCGAGTTTGAGGGGTCAAACGGACTCCAATTTTGGTGTTCTTTATATGTACGGAATCGGGAGAAGATGAAGACACTTTCTGTAAAATTTCTGAGTTTCGAGAAGTGGGACCGGGGCTCGGGTTTTGTCAATTTCGGGATTATTGATGTTTTTCGATTATTTTCGATTGGGTATTGATGCTATAGCATAATGTGACGTATTCGTTGTGGTTTTGGTCAGATTCGACGCGCGAGGAGGTCGATTTGAGAGGCAAGGGCATAGCGAGCTAGGATTTTGGCCGGCTTGAGGTTAGTAATTGATGTAAATGATGTGTTGAGGGTTTGAAACCCCGAATTTGCACATTGTAGTGCTATGTTGAGGTGACTTGCACGCCGGATAACGGGCGTGGGGTAGAGCACCGTCGGGGATCTTGACTTGGTCCGTCCCGCTTAATAAAATTACTACCTAATTGATTGAAGCTTAGTGAGATCCTTATAAAAATGGATTAATTGTCATAATTTAGCCTCGTGCCAACTGATTGAATCCTTCAGGGATTGTTTTTACTGGTTTCTTACGATATTTTCAGGCAATTGAACTCAGTCCAAGTATTTAGTACTATTTTGCAAACTCAGCCACTTTTTCTCATTACTTGGAACTTAAATAATATTTCTAATGAAGTTTGGGCTGAATATTTCTATATTATTGTGCCCGGGGGCTTATATGATTCTGGACTGAGTATGGGATCGGGCTGCGCGCCGCAGCAGTATTATATTGATATTGATATGAGGCTTAGGGCCTAATGGATGCCACGAGATGGCTTGATATTGCGCTTGGGCCGTAAGGGGCCCCTCCCGGAGTTGCACACCCCCAGTGAGCGCCGTCGACGATAAATAAATGGAGCGGGCTGCACGCCGCTGCGGGTACTAGAGAGTACCGTACTATTTGTTGCATGTTTTAATTGATTGTCATTCATTTACTTATCTGTTGCAGCATCATTGTTTTTCATTGGTTTATTGAGTTGACATTATCTGGATTAAACTGCTGTAATTATAGCTTACATTGTGCCTATCCAGGATTTCTTACTCTTAACCCTTATTTATGTTTATTACTCTCTGGGTTGGAAGTACTCACATTACTCCCTGCACCTTGTGTGCAGATCTATGTGCACCCACTGAGGCTGAGTGAGGATTTCTTTGCCGAGCATCATATCTGGGAGCATCAAGGTAGCTACATGACATCCGCAGTCCCGATCTTCCCATCTAACCTATTTACTTTATTTTCGCATTTCTTTAGAGCAATATGTAGTAGGTTGACACTCGTGTATTAGAGGCTCAGACTTGTGACACCGGATTCTTCGGGCTGTGTAGTTAGATTTTCTACTTGGGTTTTTCCGCATGTTTTAATTATATTTTCAGAGTTTCAGTATTATGACTTAGTAATTATTTGTGTTAATTGAATCATGAACTGTATAAAAAGGGTTAAGGTTGTTGAATTGGTCGGGTTTGCCTAGCAGTGTGTTGGGCGCCATCACGACCGGGGTTGGGGTCGTGACAAGTTGGTATCAGAGCCTAGGTTACTTGGTCTCGTGAGTCATGAGCCGGTTTAGTAAGTCTCGTGGATCGGTACGGAGACGTCTGTACTTATCCTCGAGAGGCTGCAGAACCTTTAGGAAAACTTCACATTCTTGAATTCTTATCGTGCGTCCTTGATTCAGCTTGAAAAGAAACTCTTGAAATTCCTTCCACGTGTTCGTACGCGCGCATGAGCGCTCAGTATCAGATGTGCCTTGATGGCTTGTGATTCCCCGATCGAGGGGCGAGATGTAATCTCTGTGAGTTTATGTTGGGCCAGTTTGGAGGACTTGAGGCCGGATCTTTTCCTATGGCTTGAGCAGCGAGGTGCTGATTGTGTGAGCAAGTGTTTCGAACTTATATGTTCGGCATTGCCCCTATCAGTGGGAGTGACGGCTGGTTAGCTACGTGGTGAGTATGTTAGTGCTGCAAGGTGCATCTATGTGACTTGAAGGTGATGAGGAAGGCCTACTGGATGATAGAAGAACTATTAGGTGTTTGAATTCCATTGCGATTCGAGGTATAGCCCGAGTTATGGGCGCGTGAAGAATCTTTTCATGTTTCCAGTTGAGAGTGAAGTAAAAAATTTTATGTTGCGGTATGAGTTCAGACTCAGGAAGACTAAGCGACTGCGTACAGTTTAGGACGGTGGAAGGTATACAAAAATGGTAGTTGGAGGCAAAACAGGTGGGTCATCTCCTGCGGAGTGTTCTAAAGTTGTGTGATCCTTATGTTATCTATTAGAAGATCTCATTTACAAGTGAAGAAAATGTATTGACATCTAAATTGGATCGCCTAGAGAGTGGGCTTAACTGTTGTGTGAGTGAATGCGAGATTTGCAGAAGAGTTAAGAAAAAAAAATTCTACATGATTTGTGTTTCCACAAGCTTATGAAGGATTGAGTTTAATCTCACTATGGTATTAAGGAAGCAATGGAGTATGTGCGTTATGAGTTGTTGGGAGTGTTTTGATCTGTGGCTTCGAGCCAAGTTGGGGAGTTTGCTATTGATTAGCTAATTGTATGGTTATGTGCTATGTTGGTTCCGGTTTGAGGCATGCTGGCGAATCAGTTCTGGCTGCGGAAATTGAGCCGAGGATGGCACGAGTGAAGCAAAATTTTGACAAAGGTTATATGGTGCTTCGTAGATGTGTGAGAATCACGTGATGTCTTAAGCTGTTGTTGGTAAAGAATGCTCGGTGCATGGAGCAGGAAGAAGTTTGTTTGTATTGGGATGAGGTCATATCCTGCGGTGTCAGGGTGCTAATGAGGCACCGGTGGTTATGTTCGTTTGATCAGGTGAATTGCAGTTTGAATAAGAAGTAAATGACTCTCGAGAATGATTTTAATGTGTTCAAGATTCTACATGTAACAATCAGGTGTCTTAAGGTTGTGTATGTGGTTAGAGACTGTGTTTTCATTTGAAAAGGTCAAGACTTGTGTTATTTTATGTTAATTATGGGATTCTATGTATCAGTATCTGGAAAGTAAAGGTAACAGATTTAGATTCGCAGGAAGTCCTTCAGAGTAAAGTATTTTGGAATGTGGTATTTCTGGGAATATTTGAGAGAGGATTTAGTGGCTTATGGGTCTTAGACAGTGTGGTCTTGTGCTTGGGTCTCGTGTAGTGAGCCTGGGTTGAGGAACTGTGGTGCTACAGCAAGGGGAAATATCAAGTTGATGATGAATCAGAAGGGAATTAGATAGATGGAAAAGCTTAGATAGTAGACCGAAATCGG
>NW_017695990.1:0-3407 GCF_001879085.1 Nicotiana attenuata
CATGCAAGTGGAGGTAGAGCTTAACCTCGGAAGGCAGAAAGATAGCCTTATGCGGATAATGCAGGATGGAGACAACGCTTGGTCTCGGAAGGCAGAAAGGTAGCCTTATGCAATGCAGGAAATGCAAATGGAGACAACGCTTAGTCTCAGAAGGCAGAAAGGTAGCCTTATGCAATGCAGGAAATGCAGATGGAGACAACGCTTAGTCTCGGAAGGGAGAAAGGTAGCCTTATGCAATGCAGGAAATGCAGATGGAGACAACGCTTAGTCTCGGAAGGCAGAAAAGTAGCCTTATGCAATGCAGGAAATGCAGATGGAGACAACGCTTAGTCTCGGAAGGCAGAAAAGTAGCCTTATGCAATAAGATAAAAGCGAATAGAAAAAAAATTCTTAGCTGATAGCTGATCGTGATATTGCGGCTGCTGGGGCCATTGCGTGCGGATAGCAAATGCGAATAGGCGCGACGGTTCAATGCGATTGCGTAACATGTTTGGTAACTTTGTGACTTGGGTGCCTGCATCCAAAGAAAATCGTGAGTTTTGTAAAGGGGAAAGGTTAGTTCGCTCTTCCGTGGCTTCCGTCGTCGTGCATCATTGGGGTAGCGTCACTAAACAGCAGCTATCATAGTTATGCATGATTTAACAAATATAACGTAAGTAGAAAATGGTTTTGTTTAAATGAACCAACGACTGCGACGTGGTTCAAAGCATTGCAACCTTTCTTGTTACAGAATGTTGAGGGTCCTCCTAAAAATTTTGCCCCAGTTTACTAGGCTGGCACTTCTGACGGCTGCGCTGAACGGATGAAAAATCAACTTCGAAATTTTGAGGGTCCTCCTCAAAATTCTGCCCCAATTCACTGGGCTGACATCCCTGGCGATGAGCGGCTGAAGATTGACTTCAGAATTTTGAGGGCCCTCCTCAAAATTCTGCCCCAATTCCAATAATAGGGGGACATGAAATTTTATTAAATTGTGACCGAACCCATAGGGCTGCCTACGTATCCCCTCTTAAACGGGAATCAGGTCAGGCGTAGTTCAAATTACATCATAAAGGAAATCGTAAGTGGTTACACATAGTATCGTTTCACTGCGTCTGAATTGACTGGCTTCGGCCAGACTTCTCCGTCCATTTCTGCAAGGATAAGGGCTCCTCCAGTTAGAACCCGGTGAACCATGTACGGACCTTGCCAGTTGGGAGAGAATTTCCCCCTGGCTTCATCTTGATGCGGGAATATCTTCTTCAACACCAGCTGCCCCGGTGTAAACTTCCTTGGCTTGACTCTTTTGTTGAAGGCTCTGGACATTCTGTTCTGATACAACTGACAGTGGCAAACTACATTCATCCTTTTCCCATCTATAAGGGCTAACTGCTCGTAGCGACCTTTTACCCATTCTGTGTCGTCCAACTCTGCTTCTTTTATGATCCTTAAGGAGGGAATCTCTACCTCGGCGAGGATGACCGCCTCTGTACCATTGACCAGCATGTAGGGAGTTGCTCCGGTCGATGTGCGGACTGTGGTGCGGTATCCCAGTAAAGCGAATGATAACTTCTCGTGCCATTGTTTGTGACTTTCGACCATCTTCCTTAGTATCTTCTTGATATTCTTGTTGGCTGCCTCCACGGCTCCATTCATCTGAGGCCTGTAGGCTGTAGAGTTCTTATGTTTGATCTTGAATGCCTCACACATTGCCTTCATCAAGTCGCTGTTGAGATTGGAACCATTATCAGTGATGATTGATTCTGGAACCCCCAATCGGCAAACAATACGATCATGGACAAAGTCTGCCACAACTTTCTTAGCCACTGCTTTGTATGACGCTGCCTCAACCCATTTAGTAAAATAATCGATTGCCACCAGGATAAATCTGTGCCCATTTGATGCGGCAGGCTCGATAGGTCCAATGACATCCATCCCCCAGGCGGCAAATGGCCACGGTGAGCTTGTTACAGTAAGCTCGTTTGGAGGCACCTTTATCATGTCTGCATGTATCTGACAGCGATGGCACTTGCGAACATACTGGATACAGTCTATTTCCATAGTCATCCAAAAATACCCTGCTCGGAGTATCTTCTTTGCTAAGACAAAACCATTCATGTGCGGCCCGCATGTCCCTGTGTGCACTTCGTCCAATAGTCTGGATGCTTCTTTTGCTTCGACACACCTTAGCAAACCCAAATCGGGAGTCCTCCTATACAGGATTCCTCCGCTGTGAAAGAATTTGTTGGATAATCTCCGGAGCGTGCGCTTTTGAGTGGCGTTGGCAAGTTCTGGATATTCCCCTATTGTCTTGTACTCCTTGATGTCGTGGAACCATGGTTTTCCGTCTGCTTCTTCCTCAACGTGAGCACAATAAGCTGGCTAATCATAAATCTTTACTGGGATGGGATCAATGAAATTTGTGTCTGGATGCTGGATCATGGATGATAATGTGGCTAATGCGTCAGCGAACTCGTTCTGGACCCTGGGGACGTGCTGACATTCTGTCTTTGTGAATCTTTTCCTCAACTCCTGTATGTGATGCAGGTAGGGAAGTATCTTAGAGTTTTTGGTGGCCCATTCTTCTCGAACTTGATGTATGATTAGGTCTGAGTCCCCGATCACTAGTAACTCTTGAATGTTCATGTCAATGGCCATCTTGAGCCCCAGGATGCAGGCTTCGTATTTGGCCATATTATTTGTGCAAGGGAACCTGAGCTTGGCGGATACCGGGTAGTGCTGGCCGGTTTCTGATACTAGGACTGCCCCTATGCCAACTCCTTTGAAATTTGCGGCTCCGTCGAAAAACAACCTCCAACCATCGTAGGATTCTGCAATATCTTCTCCTACAAAGGATACTTCTTCGTCAGGAAAATACGTTTTCAGTGGTTCGTATTCTCCTTCAATGGGATTCTCGGCGAGGTGATCTGCTATGGCTTGACCCTTGACTGCTTTCTGAGTCACGTAAACAATGTCGAACTCACACAACAAGATTTCCCACTTGGCGAGCTTGCCAGTGGGCATGGGATTCTGGAAAATATACTTCAGCGGGTCCATCCTGGATATGAGATAAGTAGTGTGAGCACAGAAATAATGCCTCAATTTCTGAGCTACCCAAGTCAGAGCACAACAGGTACGCTCTAATTCAGAATATCAGGCCTCGTACGGGGTGAACTTCTTGCTGAGATAGTAGATGGCTTGCTCCTTTCTCCCCGTTTCATCATGTTGTCCCAGAACACAACCGAATGCTCCATCCAATACCGCAAGGTAAAGCAATAGAGGTCTTCCATGCTAGGGAGGAACCAAGACCGGCGGAGTTGACAGGTATTCCTTGATTCTGTCAAAGGCTTTCTGACAATCGTCGGTCCATCTAGTAGCAGCGTCTTTCTTTAGCATTTTAAAGATGGGTTCACAAATGACTGTGGACT
>NW_017695991.1:0-3407 GCF_001879085.1 Nicotiana attenuata
AACAAATTCAACTACGGTTGCTTCATAGACACTACGACCGACCAACGGCCTCAAAACTGGAACCAGCATTAGCAAGTTCGACTACGGTTGAACCGGACTCAGGCTATGTGCAGACTCAGGTATGTTCCTTCGCCAAAAAGTTCAACTACGGCTGAACCAAGACAGGCTATGCGCGGCTATGTGCCTTCGCCAAAAAGTTCAACTACGGTTGAACCAAGTCAGGCTATGCGCCTTCGCCAACAAGTTCAACTACGGTTGAACCAAGACGGCTATGCGCCTTCATTAGCAAGTTCGACCGGTGAACCGGGACTCAGGTTATGTGCCTTCGCCAAAAAGTTCAACTACGGTTGAACCAAGACAAGCTATGCGCCTCCATTAGCAAATTCAACCACGGTTGAACCGGGACTCAGGCTATGTCCAAAAATACGAACCAAGTCAGGCTATGCGCCCTCGCCAAAAGTTCAACTACGGTAACACAGGCTATGCGCCTTCATTAGCAAGTTCGACTACGGTTGAACCGGGACTCAGGCTATGTGCCTTCGCCAAAAAGTTCAACTACGGTTGAACCAAGACAGGCTATGCGCCTTCATTAGCAAATTCAACTACGGTTAAACCGGGACTCAGGCTATGTGCCTTCACCAAAAAGTTCAACTACGGTTGAACCAAGTCAGGCTATGCGCCTTCGCCAACAAAATCAACTACGGTTGAACCAAGACAGGCTATGCGCCTTCATTAGCAAGTTCGACTACGGTTGAACCGGGACTCAGGCTATGTGCCTTCGCCAAAAAGTTCAACTACGGTTGAACCAAGTCAGGCTATGCGCCTTCGCCAACAAATTCAACTACGGTTGAACCAAGACAGGCCATGCGCCTTCATTAGCAAGTTCGACTACGGTTGAACCGGGACTCAGGCTATGTGCCTTCGCCAAAAAGTTCAACTACGGTTGAACCAAGACAGGCTATGCGCCTTCATTAGCAAATTCAACTACGGTTGAACCGGGACTCAGGCTATGTGCCTTCGCCAAAAAGTTCAACTACGGCTGAACCAAGTCAGGCTATGCGCCTTCGCCAACAAGTTCAACTACGGTTGAACCAAGACAGGCTATGCGCCTTCATTAGCAAGTTCGACTACGGTTGAACCGGGACTCAGGCTATGTGCCTTCGCCAAAAAGTTCAACTACGGTTGAACCAAGACAAGCTATGCGCCTTCATTAGCAAATTCAACTACGGTTGAACCGGGACTCAGGCTATGTGCCTTCGCCAAAAAGTTCAACTACGGTTGAACCAAGTCAGGCTATGCGCCTTCGCCAACAAGTTCAACTACGGTTGAACCAAGACAGGCTATGCGCCTTCATTAGCAAGTTCGACTACGGTTGAACCGGGACTCAGGCTATGCGCCCAAAAGTTCAACTACGGTTGAACCAAGACAGGCTATGCGCCTTCATCAGCAAATTCAACTACGGTTGAACCGAGACTCAGGCTATGTGCCTTCGCCAAAAAGTTCAACTACGGTTGAACCAAGACAGGCTATGCGCCTTCATTAGCAAATTCAACTACGATTGAACCAAGACTCAGGCTAGGTGCCCTCGCCATTAAATCCAACGAGCTCGACCTCGCTCGAACTACAAGGATGGACGCCTTCGTCCTCAACTTTAGCAAGTTCAACCACAGTTGAACCGAAACTCAGGCCAAACGCCTTCATCCGTGAAAGCAAAGCCCGACCTCCAACAAATCAAGGCGCAGGGTAGGCACCCTCGCCATTCAAGTAAGTTCTCCCAACTCGAATTAAGACTCGGGCCGCGTAAAGTTCGGCCCCGGTCAAACTACGAGGCTGCGTTTTTTACTATCACGACAGGTAGTTCGACCGCGTCCAAACTGGGACTAAGGCTAAACGCCGCTATCGCCAAATAACGGCCAAGACTCACCCGCACCGAGTTGAAAAAGCAAGGCCATCAATTATATTATGGCTAAGGCCATCATCGCCAACAGTCGACCTAGATTCGACTAAGGTGAATAAACGACTCGACGACAGTCGAAGTTGCCTTTATGGCTAGCCGTCGATCTAAATTCGACTAGGGCTGCCAATGCCGACGTTCAACAAAAAGCACAACAAAAACTCTAAAGAACGAAAGAAAAACAGTGACACAAAATAAGCACAAGGCAGGCAATAGAAAAGAAAACTTATATACTTACAAAGTCAAATTGCGGGTCATCCCCGCTTACACCCGGCCAAGGCCGATCAATACAAGAAATAAAAAGAAAAACAACAAGAAACATCTAAACGCCAAACGGCGAACAAGACAAGAAAAAAATGCATCATCATCTTTTTTACTCGGTGCCGTCTGCGCCACCGTCTGCACCAGCGTCAGCCTCGGGCGTCGCCGCATCAAAACCACAGTCGGCACGGGCCTCACGAGCCTTCTGACGCGCCCCCTCGAAAGCAGCTTTGGTCACGACGCCAGCCTCCCACAAACTCTTGTATACATCACGTTGGGCCTCGGCAAAGACCCAAAGTTCTCGAGCCTGGCTGGAAGAAGCGGCTTGATCCCGTAGCCGCTGATTCTCTTCTTCCAAGGCCGTGATTCGGTCCGCCATGACCTGGGCGTCCTGCTCGAAGACACCAATCCGCTCCTCGAGACTCGCCTCTCTAAAGGCCGCAGCATCCCTTTCCAACGCCCGTTGGGATTCATGCACGCGGATAGCTTCCTTCAACGCCCCGGCCCTCGACGAGGCATCCCTCACTTGAAGCTTCAATGCCGCGACTTCATCCTCTAACGCGGTTACCTTCCCGCTCCATGCCGCAGTGACCTCCTCCGCCTTCGCCTGGTCACGAAGCTCGCACTCAGCTGCAGCCCTCTTTACCGCCTCGAGCTCCTCATCCTTTCGGCGGAGCTGCTCCTCGAGAGCACTCGTCCTGTCAAGTGCTTGCCGCATCTGAACCTCCCGCCTCGCCAGCTCTTCGACCAAGGCCCGGCTACGAGGATCGTTCCTCAAGCGCTCCCGCAACTCTCGACACTGATCCCGGTAGCGGCGATACTTCTCCAGCGCCCGCAAAAATATCCCCGAGCGGACCTTGGCTCGACGGATGCTCTCCACCTCCAACAGATAAGACTGCAAAGCAAAGACAACGATCAGAATAAAAGAATAAACCTAAGGTAAAGAAGGAGCGAACCGACGTAACAGTACATACCCTCAAGCTCATCACGGCTACTTCATTCATCAGCCCGACATCCGTAACGCCCCTCAGCGACGTATTCTCGGCCTCCGAGCACAGCAGCTCGAACTGCGGCACCAAGCTTTCCCCTTGGAGCAATAAGTTCAATTCCGTGGGAACCTCGATAAAACGAGATCGCCCCTCTGCGCGCACCGCTGCATTGGTGGAGCCTTCCTGGAACATACGGACGTCGT
>NW_017695992.1:0-3406 GCF_001879085.1 Nicotiana attenuata
GGGGTGTCACAAGTCACGAGCATACTAAAGAAATCTGAACACAACTACAGGGACCAATAATAATATATAAAGAAAAATTCTGGAAAATCAAAAGACAACATCCGGTGCCGCGAACGCTGGCGGTCACCTTGCTCAGCTACAATAGCCCTACCTTCAATCAGCTAATAACCCGCTACCGGGTGAACAATACCTGCAACTGCACGCGAGGTGCAGGGAGTAAAGTGAGTACTTCCAACTCAGTGGTAATAAGAGTAAATAATAACTGAGAGGCAAGAAATCACGTAAGAGCACTCCATCACGCTATATAGGACAGTACAACTCTCTCAGAAAAACAATGAAACCGTGAAAATCCTTTAGAAAATATCTGACTCAGTTTAAAACCTCTTTTGAAAACATCTTTTTCCAAAAATCGAGCAAATGAATGCGTAATCAGATGGTGCAACTCCGCACATAAGTCAGCCCCTCGGGCACAGCACTCCACAAACAGTTAACACCAGGGCGTCTGGTAATCAGTACAAGAAGTAGCATGGATGCCAATGATATGAGAGTGCTAAATGTCATGACACGTAGTACAAACAGGAACCAATGCATGAATGCAATGCAATGCATATGACCTGCGGCGCGCAGCCCGATCCATTTGGGTACCCGCGCTCACTGGGGGTGTGTACAGACTCCGGAGGGGCTCCTACAGCCCAAGCGCAATATCATCATAGTATCGCTGCGGCGTGCAGCCCGATCCATATTCAGTCCAGATCAATGCAAATGAGCCACTCGGGCAATGTCAAGTAATAACTTTTAACTCAAAACATCAGAAAATGCAATTTAAGCTTTTAAACTTTAGCAATATGACTGCACATTTCAAAACTGTGTTTAACTCAGGACTGAAGTCATTTAACATGCTAAGTGTTATGAAAACAGTGATAATAATCCCTAAAGGATTCAAATAATCGGCACGAAGCCCAAAACATGGCAATCAGCCCAAATCACGATAGCATCAAGTAGGTTTCAGTCAATTATGCAGTAAAATCAGCAATCGGGACGGACCAAGTCACAATCCCCAACAGTGCTCTACCCCACGCTCATACCTGGCGTGCAAGTCACCACAATACAGCACTATGATGTGCGAATCCGGGGTTTCAAACCCTCGGGATATCATTTACAAGTATTACTCACCTCGAACCGGCGAAATCTCTAGCCCGCGACGCCTTTGCCCCTCCAATCGGCCTCCACGTGCGTCGAATCTAACCAAAATCAGAGCGAATACATCACACTATGCCAAGGGAACAATACCCAATCGAAAACAATCAAAATATAGCAAAAATTTCGAAACTAGTAAAACCCGAGCCCCGGGCCCACTTCTTAAAAAATTACAAAACTCACATCACCGGATTCCTCGTCTCGCCACGAGTCCGTACATATCAAATTTACCAAAATCGGAGTCGAAATGCTCCCTCAAATCCCAATTTAAATTCTCAAAATTCCAAGCCCTAGCTCATCAATTTTAGGCTTAATTCCATGAATTTCTAGGTGGATTTCACAATATAATCGAGTTTTAAGACAAAGATTCTTACCTCAAGTCGATTCCTCTTGAATCCCTCTTTCATCTCCTCCAAAAATCTCCAAAAACGAGCAACTACGGGTGTAAAATGACCCCAAAATCGCGATTGACGTGTTTTAAAACATTCTGCCCAGGTATTTACTCTTCGCGATTGCGGAAAATGCTTCGCGATCGCGGAGAACAATTTTTTTCCAGCCCAAAATTTACTCTTCGCGATCGCGGTCAATGCTTCGCGATCGCGATGAACAGTTCCCAGCTCTTCCGGACAGCCTCCAGTATAATGGTCATAACTTTTTGCACACAACTCCAAATTACAAATGGTTTGATGTTCCGAAAACTAGACACATAGAGCTATAATTTCATATGTTGCTCATTTCCTGACTCCTTATACATTGAGAGATATAAGCTTTCAAAGTCAACCCTGTGTATTAGAGACCTTCCCGGGCAGCCTATAGTGTAACCACCATAACTTTTTGTACACAACTTCAAATTCCAATTAATTTATATTTCTGAAAACTAGACACAAAGGGCTACAATTTTTTTTTTGGATCATCTCCAAATTCCTTATAGATTGTGACATATAAGCTTCCGAAGTGGGATTAATGCAACAGGATACTTCTTCTCTGCGATCGCGAACGGCTTTCCGCGATCGCGATTCATTGGCACATTTCTCACATTTTACTCACCGCGATCGCGACCAATTCCCCGCGATCGCATAGAACACTGCTGTAGCCAAAAACTAGCAGTTAAAAATGGCCTAGAAATGGTCCGAAACCACCCCGAAACTCACCCGAGGCCCCCGGGACCCTAACCAAAAGCACGTACATGTCTTAAAACATTATCCAAACTTGTTCCAATCATCAAAACACATCTAACAACACTAAAATCATCAATTCTCATCGGATTCAAGCCTAAGTTCTTTAAAAACTTTCGAAACACGTTTTCGATCAAAAACCCAACCAAACGGCGTCCGAATGACTTGAAATTTTGCACACACATCACAAATCACATATCGAAGCTACAACAACTCTCGGAATTCCATTCCGACCCTCGGATCAAAATCTCACCTATCAACCGGAATTCGCCAAAATACTAACTTCGCCAATTCAAGCCTAATTCTACACCGGACCTCTAAAATAAATTCCGATCGCACTCCTAAGTCACAAATCATCCCCGAAGCTAACCGAATCACCGAAAATCACATCCGAGCACTATAACTCATAAGTCAACATCCGGTTGACTTTTCCAACTTAAGCCTTCCTTAAAGAGACTAAGTGTCTCATTTCTTATCAAAGCCAATCCAAATCAACTCTCACACACCACATACCGATAACGAAACATGAAGAAGCATAAAATGGGAGAAACGGAGCAGTAACACATGAGACGACGGGTCGGGTCGTCACATCCTCCCCGACTTAAACCAACGCTCGTCCTCGAGCGTACCCAGAGTTGTACTAGAAGCAGCCCAATAGCTGAATGACCTTACCAAGCATATACCCGGGGTGATCCCTCATCACCCTACCTCGCATAGGTCCGATAACACCATATAGCTGAAATTTCACAGTCCATCTAAACCATAAACCATAGAACCACATTGCACTTTCCGAACCCATACTCAATATCAGAACCTCACATCTGTACCCAGAATAAACCTGAACAAGCTGTAACAACCCATATTTGCAACCTCAGGTGAGACAATATGATATACCACACAATCCAAACACTCGAAACGATGGCCTCTATTCACAGCAATCGCCCACAATAATCGAATACCGATAGAAAACCCTTTTATTAGCTAAAGTCTTATTCCAACACTTTCATATACCGCCGACGGCAACTGAAACACGC
>NW_017695993.1:0-3406 GCF_001879085.1 Nicotiana attenuata
GTTCCGGATAGGACTCGGAGGAGGAGGAGGTGGAGGGCCTTTGGATCTTGTGGAGTATGATGATGATGCCAGAATGCACGAACTAACCTTTGGGGATGGGAATAGAAAATAAAAGAAACACAAAAGGTAACAAGTCAGTACAGGTTATGAGGAAAAAATATTGCAGTATTTAAACACATTGTGCAAGAATAGGGGGTAAATCGCGTCCTAACTTTGGTGCCTCGTTGTGCCCGAGGCAGGCCTAGCGCCAAATAGTTTTGGAGAACTTATAATGCTAAATGCCTCATTTTATTGATAAAAATAAGACGAATCCAAAACGGCTCTAAATAATAGAAAGTAAAATGTCACTATTGGCCATTGGCCTTATTACATTAAAATAAAGAATAAAAGGACTCCTAACTACTTGGTCCCAGAGGGACCTTCCCCAGATTTGGCATCTTCGTCTCCCTCGAACAGCTTCTCCAGCTCGCGTAGTCCTAGCGGCAAATAAGCTTGGGCCAAATGTCCGTCTGCATTTCCTTCAGCGTTTTGGCAGTCTTCAATCCTCTTGATGAATTTCCCTTCCAGCTCCACTAGACCCCGCTCCAAATACCCTAGTCGCTTGTTGGCGCTGACAGCCATATCTTTCCACTCCTCGATCAACTTCTGATGGGCTTCTTGTATTTCCCGGTGCTCACTTTCACACTCTCGAATTCTCTTGCGCGGTTGATAATACTTAACCCGTACTTCAGCGTGTTCGTCGATAATTCTATGACCTCGAACGAACCCGGGCTGACCCATGCCATTGTCTTCCAACCAACCCGAATAGTGCGGCACACAACCGGCGTGATACCTGTCTAGCTCAATAGATTCTCTCTCCAAAACGAGTTTGCAGTGCCACAAGTGCTGAGCTTGGCACCTGTGAGGGCTATCATCGTCCTGGAAATCAGCCCTGAAGTGACTCATTTTGTCGACCCTTGGTATGATTTGCTTTCTTCCGGCCTGCCTCATGGCTCGGAGAGGAACGTAAGGATAAGTTCCTCTCAAACCAATTAGTATGAGAAACGGTGCGTCTCGGGATCGAAGAATGAATTCATCCGTGGGGAACCACTCGACCATCCATTGTACCTGGTCTTCTTTCAGATTTTCAAATAATTCTACCCATCCTCTGGCGTCCTCTGGCTAAGCGAACATTTTAGGCATATAATTCGTACGCCTTGGCTGGTGGAAGGCGATGTGATCATCCCAGTCTCTGCGTAGGATCTCCTGTCGGTATTCCCCTTTCTGGAGGTGTTCCATGAGCCAGAGATGAAGTAATAAGTTGCAACCCTCAAAATGACTGCCCTTTTGCTGACAGTTGTCCAAGGCGCGGTATATCTCAGAAATGATCATGGGCACTATGCTGAAAGTCTGCCCGCCAATTCCTTCCATCAAAGTCTTAGTTACCATGGCCAGTCTGGTGTGGATCCTAGCCTTCTTCATAGGGAACACCATCATTCCCAAAAAGCAAAACATAAAAACGAAGACCCTTCTGTGGACATGCCCCAATGAGGTGATAGCGAACTCATCTGAATAGGTGCGGTATGACTTGCTATGCCTGTACCTCTCGTACAGATAGTCGAATGGGATGTAAGAGTCTTTCAAACAGGTTAAATCTGGGTTCTTCTTCAGTCCCATCATCTTAAGGAAACCCCTACCTTTGCGGTTCTCTGGCATAAGCAAACCCGGAGTCTCCCAACGAAATGCCAGCTAAACCTCCTATTTCTTCGAGCAAAGGAGTCATTTCAAGGTCCCCGAAGCGGAACACGGACTTGTCACTATCCCAGAATAATGTCGTAGCCTCTATGATTCTGTTGTTAGGCTGAATTTCTAGAAGAGAAGGCAAATTCCCTAAGTACTTGCGGACGAGTGTCTGATCACTGGAGTGGAGGTCTTTCCACCAATTCAGCAGTCTTGGATGAATGTTGGTTACCATGCCAAATCTGGGGACTTCGTGCCTCATTTTCTGAAAACAAAGCGTTAGGCCCTCACCCCACCAAACTCGACTATTTAGACCAATAATTAGCATAGCAAGCATTTAGTTCTCCAAATAAATGCACAAAACATGGAGGTGTCCGTTTGGGTTTCAAGGAAACACGGTGGACTTTGGACAAGGCTATCCTAATGAGTCATTATGTGGACAACATAACTGACTCGGCTAGGTTTGACCATGATGCATGTACAGTTTAAACGGAGTAAGGTTTCTATTGGGGTATTAGACAGGTACCCTTGAGCGGACAACTCAAGAGGGAAAGGCATGGAACCGTCGACTGCACCGCTGATCGACTGGTTTTACCGCAAATACGCCTTTGCCAAATTTAAGGGGTGATAGTATTGGAAGAGAGCAACTACTCATTATAAGTGGCATATGATCTTGAAGATGCAGTTTACAAGAATGAAACAAATTGACATGTATTTTCACGTTCATACAATAAATGTTTACAATAATTGCTCAAAAATTACAACGGTATTGATGGAAAGCGGTAAACGAAAGTAATTAAAGAAAAAGAAACAAAAGAAACAAAAGAAACAAGTCAGTTTCGAATAAAGGCATTAAACAAAAGCAATAAAAGAAAACAATGAAGTCACATATAACATGAAATGGTAAAAGCCTAAAGAGTCCCCAGCGGAGTCGCCATGCTGTCGAAGCCCCCTTTCTTCCAAGAAATCGGGTTTACGACATTTTTTGGAAAAGACAACTCTATTCCCGTTTGGGAATTGGGTTTTGGAATTGAAGAGTCGCCACCTAATGATTATAGTGCATTAGGACACTTTAAAAGAATTTGAGATGAAGAACCAGAATTTGGGTAAGGGCTAAAAATTAACTCGAGGGGAAGGTGTTAGGCACCCCTCAAGATCCACTAGTGTGGTTCCCGGCCATGTTACAATTGTGACTTTAAGTGCAAACAACAAGTAAACAAGCAAGAATTACAAATACGAGGGGGTTTTCATATAATAGTTGCAAATAATTTGAAATTACACAAAGTTAAAGAGGCTGAAATTTGAGAAGAAAGTAGTTTTCGAAATAAAAATAAACAGATAAAGGGAAAGGGGTCCTATGTTTATAAATAATATGGATCACCCCACACAACACCCGGTAACCGCTTATACACGTGGTGTTATCGCGTGGTCATCATATCCATATCTACCCTTCCCACCCCATTAAGGTATTAAAGCGCGGAATGTCTCGTTACTTATTGCATGCTAGTACCCGTCCCAATCCTATCAGTCCCGGAGACATTTGGACTAACTAGTCCTAATGGGAGAGGGGTTTGGGGCCTTTTGGAGAGTTTTCAAAGGACAAAATACTAAGGCGTCAGTCAAAACACATAATGCAAGTAAAGGGGAAAGCAAATAAGCAAGTAGGGCTCACATAAGCCTCCTAAAA
>NW_017695994.1:0-3406 GCF_001879085.1 Nicotiana attenuata
AGATAAAAGACCAATTTTAGGCCAAAATCCAATTCTAAGCCCAAAAGTCACCTAAAATCGGACCAAATCACCAAGACCCCAACACGCCCAACCCGGTCCAAACCCCTTTCCCACTTAAACGACGCCGTTTTGCTCGCAACAAATCTCAGCCGTCGAGGTTTACTTGATCGAACGGCTGAGAAGCTGGGGTGTGTGAGTATATATATGTCCAAACGACTCCTAACCCCCTCACGGACCCCCTTACCCCCCTCGTCTCTCCTATCTCTCACTAGAAACCCTAACGCCACCGCCCCTCCGCCGTCCGCCGCCGGCCGGAAATCGTTTCTGCCGGCGGCGAGTCTCCAAATTACCCCAAAAATACACCCCAGTCTCTTATCTTCCTCCTCTTCTCATATCTACCATTAGTTTCGCTCAAATCCCAACCCAGCCTCTCGAATATTAGTTCAGAAATCCGGTGAAAACCCTAACTCATCCAAACTCGCCCAAATTAATATCATACAATCTCCCCGACCTCCTTTACCCGAATCCCAACCCAAAACCCTTCAAATCCGCCTTCAAATCTTCATGTCTTGGATCTAGGGTTTCAACTACATCTGTTCTCATGCGGTTCCAGATAATGTTACGTGTTTGTTTTGTCAAAATGAGCACATAATATTATCTAGAAGCTGTATCGGAAGTCAATCGAGTGGATATCAAATCTGAGTTCAAAGGTCTGGGTTCAAGGTCAAATTGGTAAGTTCTTCATGTTCTGTCCATTTCCTTCTTCTCCGTCTTGCATTATGTTAAGCTAGGATCTCGAATTAGCTCCAAAATTATTTTCTCGAAGTTTGATCTGTGTTCATTTAGGGCTATTTGGGTCAATATAGATTTTAGGTTTTAATTTGCTGCCTGTTCAGTCGTTTAGTCGGATTAGTGTAGTTTAACATAGTGATTAGTATTTCTGCCTCTGCTTAGTGTAGTTAACAGTCGTTTGTTGATTTGGGAATCCAATAGTTTGATTATTAGCCAATTTTCTTTTGATCTGTTTTTAATCAATCTTGTGTGAATTGTTTGTTTTAGTTTAATATGTTTTAGTACTTCTTTTGGTTATTGTTGATGGGTTGTAATCAATTTACCTTGGTTCCGTTAGGTTAATCAATGGTTGTTGTTAATAATACCTCAGTGTAATGCTCAGTTCAACTAGTTGTTAATTAGATGAATTGGGCTATAGCGAATAGATTCAATTAGGGTAAAAAGAGGACTGAATTCATTTGGGACTAGGATGGTAATTTCAGGGGGTTCAGGGGTATTTTAGGCTTTAATAATAGGATGGAATGCTGTAGATTAGAATAGAATTCCTTAGAATCTTCTAGAATAGGGCTCAAATTAGATTTTAGAAAACTTAGGATAGTAGCTTGGGTAACAAGTTAGAAAATAAGGGACTAATCTGAAAATAAATAAGGGACTGCATTGTAAATAAAGGATTTCAGGGTTGCCCTCCCTTATGCCTATAAAATGGCATGTGCATTGCCTTGAATGACAAGTTTGGAGCCTCTAAAAAATTTCCCCAAAATAGTCTATAGTTTCAGATTCAAAAACCTAGATCTAGAATTTGAAATCTCCCTCAAAACTGAAACTTTTCAGAAAATCAAAAAAAAGAGGAAAAAGCTACAGAAAACCCAAAAAAAACTGTTACCTTAGGCTACTTACTAGTTTTAGCAACTATCTTCTTAGTAATTGAAGCGCTTCAAAGTTTCTGAGTTAAGTTTGAAGTTGCATTTAGTGTATTCAAGTGGAATTCTGGTTTGCTGAGATTGTAAAAGGTCGTGGGTTCATTTTCGAGGTCGTTTATGCTTATTCAAGTTGGTTTTGGTTTGAACTGTTAGCTCTGTTCGATTTCAAACACTTTTGGACTGTTGAATTCATTTCTGGACTATTTTTTGATCCTCTGCTCCTTGTTTGTTCAACACTGTTGGTCGTTGTGCATTGTTGCTGTTCATTACTGCCTTAGCTGACCTCTTCTCCTCCATTTATTTTTATTTCCAGGTACACATTCTCGAGATTGATTTGATGTATTTTTTGAGTTGAAATACTGAAATGAAGGCTCACCTGTTTACCTCTTGAGATGTGTGTGTTCAAGTCGTCATACTAGAATAGATACTAAGTGATTTGCACTTGTTTAGGCTTACTTTAGATTTGTGTTTACATTGTACAACTGGACTGAAGATTGGACTGTATAACTTGAACTATGGACGATATTAGACTGTTAAACTTTAGATTAATGTTCATTCTTTCTAAACTAGTAGTCTCAATGAAGTGTGGTTGGATTTCTGTGATCGCTGTAGTTTAGGATTGGAAACTGAGTAAAAAAACAAAGTTAAAACATAGATTCCTGTTTATACTAAGTCCAGGCACGATAACATTTCCTCAAGTAACGATTCCAGTAGTTCAGGTTTAGTAATGTTAGCTTAAATCATTCTGAAAATGATTAGTATGCCTTGTATCATGGTTTCCAGTTTGTTTACTTTGAATTGATACCTCCCTATCAATTATACTGGTCCTAAAAGTTTTGCAGTAAGTAATGGATATAATTTGAACAATTTGAAATAAATGTTGCAGTGTTCTTGTTAATTGAGGTTTAGTTTTGGTTAATGCTTGCTAATAGATTAAGGCTTGATAGCCTATCTCTGAATCTCGGCTTCAATTTCTGCTAATAGATAGCTTCGTCCAGTGTTAGTTCGTTCCTCATTGGGGCCGGCATTGGGCCTGAGTGTTGAACGGCCCTCATGAGCTAGGCTGCCTAATTTCTCCTTCTGTTTGGACTGATGGGCGGCCCAATGTGATAGGAATCCAATCCGCCATAGGTTCTGGTAATTGAAACATGGGTAATGGACTACTATGCCATGCATTAGTGGAGTTAATTTGAATTGTAGAAATAACCATAGATAGAAGACTCATAAGACCTCGTAGGACATCCTATTAAAATAAATGAAGTGTGCCCCGTCAAGCAAAACACATAAATTGCGGGACCTTCATTAAATGCTCATGTTAAAATACCTAGACTTCGGGACGGGCCGTTTAGCGAATTCCACGGCCTTCCCCAAAGATAATAACACGCTAGCTACTTTAGGCGTGTATTTTAAATAATTTTACCTTCTTAAGTTCGGGTGCACATTTATGTGACCCAAATTCAAATCCCAACGAAGTCAAAATGTGTCGAAAATCGCGGGTGCATTTATGTGACGCTGTTCGAGACGTATTTTCACGACCTTGCAATTCTCTTAAAATAATAATAAAAGCGGTTCAAAGTTAAAAGCACGTAGATTAAAACATGTACTAAAATCAGATATTTAGCCAAATACGACAGTTGAGCGACTGTGCTAGAACCACGGAACCCAGGAATGCCTAACACCTTCTCCCGGGTTAA
>NW_017695995.1:0-3406 GCF_001879085.1 Nicotiana attenuata
AAGGAACTTTCAAAAATAAGGTGATTCAAGAGGAAGTTCAAAAATTGCTAAAAATTGGTTCAATTCGTGAGGTAAAATATCCTAACTGGTTAGCTAATACTGTTGTGGTTCCTAAGAAGAACGGTAAGTGGCGAGTCTGTGTAGATTACACAGACCTTAATAAAGCCTGTCCAAAAGATTCCTTTCCTTTACCGCACATAGATCAGTTAATTGATGCTACTGCAGGGCATGAGCTATTAAGTTTTTTAGATGCATATTCAGGCTATAATCAAATCAAAATGGATCCAGGAGATGAAGAAAAAACCTCTTTTATAACAGACAGGGGAACTTACTGTTATAAGGTAATGCCCTTTGGTCTTAAGAACGCAGGTGCAACGTATCAAAGGTTAGTTACCCAAATGTTTCAAGAACATTTAGGTAAAACCATGGAGGTATATATAGATGATATGCTAGTTAAGACTCAACATTCGGAAGATCATATATCTCATCTGTCTGACACGTTTAAGATTTTACGAAAATATAATATGAAGTTGAATCCAGAAAAATGTGCATTTGGTGTAGCATCAGGTAAGTTTTTTGGTTTTCTTGTTTCTAACCGTGGTATTGAAGTGAATCCTGCACAGATTAAAGCCATTGAAGAAATCCCTGACATACTTTCAAACAAAAAAGAGGTTCAAAGATTGACATGGAAAATCGTAGCTTTGGGAAGGTTCATTTCTAAATCATCAGAAAAATGTTTCAAATTTTTCTCGGCTCTTAAGAAGCAGGATCATTTTGAATGGGACGAGGAGTGTCAACAAGCACTTAGGGATTTGAAAACATACTTGTCAAATCCACCTTTGCTAGCAAAACCAAAGGTTGGGGAAAAACTTTTCATCTACCTTGCTATTTCAGAAGTTGCGGTAAGCGCGGTTTTGGTTCGAGAAGAGCAGGGTAAACAATCTCCTATCTATTATGTTAGTAAATCTTTGTTAGATGCAGAGACACGGTATCCACAATTGGAAAAATAGCACTTGCTCTAATCATAGCATCTAGGAAGTTAAGACCATACTTTCAGTGTCATCCCATTGTTGTAGTGACTGCATACCCCCTACGTAATATATTGCATAAACATTAATTGTCAGGAAAGTTAGCTAAATGGGCCATAGAGCTAAGTGAATATGAAATCACGTACTTACCTAGAACAACAATAAAATCACAGATATTAGCTGATTTTGGACTTTAGCCAAGGGATGCAATTAGAAGCAGAAAAAGAAGTACAAGTACTTACTGGGGCTAATCCAGGAACATGGACCTTATTTACTGATGGCTCATCTAACGTAAAAGGTGCAGGATTAGGAATTGTTTTAGTACCACCTACAGGTGAAACTATTAGGCAAGCTATTAAATGTCATTCCGTAACTAACAATGAAGCGGAGTATGAAGCTGTGATTGCAGGTTTAGAATTGGCACGAGAACTTGGTATAAATCAAGTAGTGATCAAAAGTGACTCGCAGCTCGTGGTTAATCAAATGCTGGGGACTTACACAGCTAGGGAAGCAAGGATGCAACAGTACTTGGAAAAGGTACGGGAACTGATAAAGCAATTCCAAACTTGGAAGGTCATACAGATATCGAGGGATGAAAATGTTAAAGCAGATGCCTTAGCTAATCTCGCATCCGCAGCTGATGTAGCAAAAGATACAAATGCTGCAGTTATACAGTTATTTCATTCAGTTCTCGATCCAGATAAGAATGAGGTAAATTTTAATAATTTAACTTGGGATCGGAGAAACGAAATTGTTGCTTTTTTACAGTATGGTACCGTCCCTAATGACAAGAAGCAAGCGCATGCACTTCGAAAAAGGGCTGCTCGTTACTGTTTAAAATAAGGGAATCTTTATCGTAAGATGTTCGGTGGTCCATTAGCAAGATGCCTCGGACCTTCTTGAACGGAGTATGTAATGAGGGAAATACATGAGGGGCATTGCGGGAATCACGTAGGAGGAAGATCATTGGTAAGAACCTTGATTAGAGCAGGATATTACTGGCCTAAAATGGAGGAAGAAGCGGAAAGTTTTGTAGCTAAATGTGATAAATGTCAAAGGTACGGTAACAACATGCATAGACCTGCGGAATTGTTACATCCGGTCATGTCGCCATGGCCATTCATGAAGTGGGGAATGGATATCGTGGGTCCATTACCACAAGCAAAAGGACAGGTAAAATTTTTGCTCGTACTTACTGATTACTTCACTAAATGGGTAGAGGCATGAGCATTTAAATAGGTACGAGAAAAGGAGGTCAAAGACTTCATTTAGCGTAATATCATCTGCCGATTTGGTGTACCAAAGGAGATTGTATGCGACAATGGCCCTCAATTTATCGGAGCTCAAGTCACTGAGTTTTTTGAGAGCTGGCAAATTAAGAGAATCACATCTACACCTTATCACCCAGTAGGCAATGGGCAAGCAGAATCAACGAACAAAGTCATAATCAATAATTTGAAGAAACGTTTAGAGGAATCAAAGGGTAATTGGCCTGAAGTGTTACCCGGAGTGTTATGGGCATATCGCACGACAACAAAGACGAGCACAGGTGAAACTCCTTTCTCTTTAGTTTATGGAGCTGAAGCATTAATCCTAGTTGAAATAGGAGAACCGAGTACAAGATTCTCACAAGCAACACAAGAGTCTAATGATGAAGAGATGCGGGTCAATTTGGATCTACTGGAAGGCAAGAGAGAAGCCGCATTAATAAGAATGGCAGCACAAAAACAAGTGATCGAACGATATTACAACAGGAAAGCACGACTGCGATACTTCAAAACTGGGGACTTCGTGCTTAAAAAGGTTTTTCAATCTACAAAGGCGGCCAACGCGGGTAAGCTAAGTCCAACCTGGGAAGGACCCTACAGAGTTCGAGATATTGCAGGAAAAGGAGCATACGAGTTGGAAACAATGGATGGGAAGGTGCTTTCTTCACATTGGAATGCAGTTCATTTGAAGAGATACTATTTTTAAGGAAAAACCCACGGCCAGGTATCACCATGTTAAATTTTATTTGTTTTTGAATTGTTAAAATTTTACTAACGATTTTAGATGATAGGCAAAACGCTAACCCGTACTAAATGATGATCACGACCTGTAAGGCAAAATGGAATAAACTAAAATTCCTGGCCCAGGGTTACAATTATTCTGATAGAAATTTAAACGGGTTAAGCAGTCTTCATCTATAATCGTACCTCCGAGTCCCGTATGTATTTCCTTTTCAGGAAAAGGACCAAATGAGAGAAACTATCAAGTGCTCGAGGCTTCATACTTCAACACTCAAACACTTGGGGGACTACATAATATACACAAGTATATATAAAGAGGGCAGAGAAGATTGAAGAAAAATCAAGCCTGGGAAAAAGTCAAGTGCAGAG
>NW_017695996.1:0-3405 GCF_001879085.1 Nicotiana attenuata
TTAAAAGTATTTTATTTATTAACTTTTGTATGTCTTTACTATATAATAGTCCATAACTTTTTTATAATTATTTTTCTAAATATTTTTTTTCATGTTTATGAGATACTATACTTATTAATTTAATAGCTCAGTATTAGCAACTATTTACAAATAATTAGTTATCGTGGTATTGTATGGTGAATTATGTTTTACTTTATGAACTTGTTGAAACTTAAAAATGAACGATGCTTGAGAATCACATTTAAATTGTGAATTATGTTTTTATATAAATTCTCTTTCAAATACAAAGCATATTAAATAGAAGGAGTATTTAAAGAAAAATATCAAATTATAATATCGAAATTCTTTCAAGATTCATTACTCCTTAAGAGATACATATAAGATTTCGTGTCTAATACATTACTTTTGATGTTTGAGCTGTAACGACGTTGCAGCTAATTTGCATATTATGATATATGTCATACTTTTCGTATTATTCATAGTTGAATTATAATTTATAAATATTTTAAATATTATTTGTTATAATTTTGTGATTTTAATGTAATTTTATAATTATTTTTTATTTTATACTATCTTAAAATTCTTGAAATTAGTAAAATTTAAAGATCCGTGGGACTTACACCCCATGTCTCAGGGCTTACGCCTCGCCTCGTCAGAGGTAAAACGCCTTGCCTCACGCCCCCGCCTTTTAAAACATTGGTTGAAAGTCCTAAAGCCACTGGCACCACTGATTCCAAGCCCACCAACAAAAATAAAGCTTAGCGAAAATTTAGAAAAATAACCCAAATAGCCGTCCATTCAACCGCTTAACTAAAAATTAGCCGGTGAACATATAATATATAATAATTTATGTACTATATGTGTATAATTATGTATATTTAATATATAATCTATGTATATAGCTAGAAGAAATAAACTGAATATAGCCGACACTGGTACGGTGACTAAGAAGGTGACTAAAACTTAGTTGCATATTTTTATTATCCAGGTGAATTTGGCATTGGTGCCAGAGTAGATCTAACTTGTCATTTCCTTTTGACTGAATATATACCAGCTTTACCGGGATAGATACTTAATTGGTTTTATATAATGGGAAACCATAAAAAAATCCACTTAAAATGTTGTTTAAATATATTGGAAGTGGTCGGAAGTTCTTTTAGATATCATTTAGCTTTCAAAAAGATATATCTTCTATTTCAAGTGTATTCTCGAGTTAATTTAAGGTTTAGGGGAAGCATGATCTTTGTCATTATTCTTGAGGAGGTGAACTTCTCATACAAGGACGAGCTAGCATATGTGCTACAGGTTTGGCCGAACCCAATAACTTTTGCTTCCGACCTTATATATGTGTTAAAAATATACTAATTATTTGTAAATATTAAATTCTAAACTCAGTAACTGTGACGACCCGACCCGTCGTCACGTGAGTTACCGCCCCGTTTTCCCCATGTTATGCTTCTTCATGTTTCATTATCAGTATTTGATGTGTTAGAGTTGGTTTGGAACGGTCTTGATAAGAAATGAGACACTTAGTCTCTTTTAAGAAGGCTTAAGTTGGAAAAGTCAACCGGATGTTGACTTTTGTGTTAGAGGGCTCGGATGTAAATTTTCGGTGATTTGGTTAGCTTCGGGGGATGATTTGTGACTTAGGAGTGCGATCGGAATTGATTTTGGAGGTTCGGTGTAGAATTAAACTTGAATTGGCGAAGTTAGTATTTTGGCGAATTCCGGTTGGTAGGTGAGATTTTGATCCGGGGGTCGGAATGAGATTCCGAGAGTTGCAGTAGCTTCGTTAGGTGATTTTGGATGCGTGTGCAAAATTTCAGGTCATTCGGAGGTGTTTTGGTTGGGTTTCTGATCGAATGCGTGTTTCGGAAGTTTTAGAAGAACTTAGGCTTGAATTCGATGAGAAATGATGGTTTTAATGTTGTTTGAGGTGCTTTAATGATTGGAGCAAGTTTGAATAAGGTATTGGATCATGCTTGTATTTTTGGTTGAGGTCCCGAGGGCCTCGGGGTGATTTCGGATGGCTAACGGGAAGTTTTGAACTTAAGAGATTGCAGAACCTGTGCAGCTTCTGGTATTTTCGCTTCTGCGGAATTGGGACCGCAGAAGCGAGAGGAGAGACGCAGAAGCGGCAGGGACCGCAGGTGCGGAATTGGTGACCGCATCTGCGGAGTCGCAGATGCGACAGGAGGACCGCAGATGCGGTATTTGAGCTCTTATGGGGATCCGCAGATGCGTTAATCTGTCCGCAGAAGCGGGAGGCGCAGGAGCGGATGTTAAACCGCAGAAGCGGATACGTCCGCAGAAGCTGTGCATTGACCGCAAAAGTGGGAGCCGCAGATGCGGAAATAACTGGTCAGAATAGTTTTTATTTCCCTTCGCGAATTTTTGAAAGGGTTTCATATTTTCACTTCGGACTTGGAGAATTTGGGCGAGTTGGAGGAGAGGAATCAAGGGACTTCATTGAGGTAAGAATTTCTAAACCAAAAACACGATTTTATGGTGCAAACACATGAAATTAGACTGAAAACTCAAGGAATTAGGGTCAAAAATGGTGGTTTAGGGCTTGAAACCTAAGAGAACAAAAATGAGAATTTGAGGGGTCATTTGGACTCCAATTTTGGTATTCTTTATATGCATGGACTCGCGGCGAGATAAGGAATCCGGTGATGTGAATTTTATAATTTTTCGAGAAGTGGGCCCGGGGCTCGGGTTTTGCCAACTTCGTAATTTTCGATGTTTTTAGTCTTTTCAATTGGGTTGTATTCCCTTAGCATATTGTGACGTGTTCGTTGTGGTTTTGGTCAGATTCGACGCGCGAAGAGGTAAATTCGAAAGGCAAGGGCATAGCAAGCTAGGACTTTGGCCGGCTTGAGGTTAGTAATAAATGTATATGCTGTGTTGAGGGTTTGAAACCCCGAATTTGCACAACGTAGTGCTATGTGAGGTGACTTGCACGCCGGATAACGGGCGTGGGGTAGAGCACCGTCGGGGATTGTGACTTGGTCCGTCCCGCTTAATAAAATTACTACCTAATTGATTGTAGTTTTGTGATATCCTTATATAAATGGATTAAATTGTTATATTTGGGCTTTGTGCCAACTACTTGAATCCTTCAGGGATTGTTTTAAATGGTTTCTTACCATAATCATAGATATTAAACTCAGTCCTGGTATTTAACACTGTTTTTGTAAACTCAGCCATTTTTCTAAAAGTAGGAACTTAATTAATATTTTTAAATGAAGTTTGGATTGAATATTTTTATACTATTGTGTGATTTTTGGACTGGTATGGGATCGGGCTACACGTCGCAGCAGTATTATAATGATATTGATATGAGGCCAAGGGCCTGTTTGATGCCACGAGATGGCTTATTATTGCGCTTGGGCCGTAAGGAGC
>NW_017695997.1:0-3405 GCF_001879085.1 Nicotiana attenuata
AATATCACGGTTCGGAGGCATGCCAGGAAGATCAGAAGGAAAAACACCGACGAACTCTCGGACTACTGGCACTGAATCAATCGTCGGAGACTCTGCGGTGGTGTCTCGAACATAAGCTAAGTAGGCCAAACACCCCTTCTCGACCATGCGTTGAGCCTTCAGGAAGGAAATGACCCTGCTAGGTGTATCCACAGTGGAACCCCTCCACTCCAATCTCGGCAACCCTGGCATCGCTAGAGAAACAGTCTTGGCATGGCAATCTAGAACGGTGTGATATGGAGATAACCAATCCATGCGCAGAATAACCTCAAAATCGATCATATCGAGCAACAGGAGATCTGCTCTAGTCTCAAGACCACAGAAAGTAACCACACAAGACCGGTAAACCCGGTTCACAACCACAGAATCACCCACAGGAGTGGACACATGAACAGGAGCACCCAAGGGCTCAGGTGAAATAGCCAGGAAACGAGCAAACAGAGATGATACATAAGAATAAGTGGACCCTGTATCAAATAATACTGATGCATCTCTACCGCTGACGGAGATAATACCTGTGATGACGGCATCTGAGGCCAATGCATCCGGCCTGGCTGGAAGGGCATAGAATCTAGCTGGAGCACCGGCTGTCTGGCCTCCACCTGACTGAGGAGTAGCTGGCTGACCTCTCCCTGTCTGGCCTCCACCTTTGGATCGGCCTCTACCACTCTGCCCTCCACCTCTAGGTGGCTGGGCCGCTGGTGCTGGAGTCATGGGCTGCTGCCCCTGCTGTACTGCCTTTCCCCTAAGCCTGGGGCAGTATCTCCTCATGTGGCCTGGGTCACCGCACTCAAAACAACGTGGTGCGGCAACCTGCTGCCCTGATGACTGTCCCTGATGACTCGTAGACCCCGTGGGAGGAGCCTGGATAGCCGGTGGGCGATATGAAGTCTCCGGCATAGCACTGAAGTAGGGACCAGAAGAACTCTAAGGACCTGAATACCCACTGGAAGAACCCTGAATAGTTGGCGGGCGGTAAGAACTCTCTGGCATGGCACTGAAATAGGGGCGTGCTGGAGCACCCCGGGCGGGAGGTGGTGGTGCTGAAGATGAGGGCCTACTGGGCTGACCCCTCCCATACTGACCTCTGCCCCTAGCTGGGGCACCTCTGAACTCTCCAAAGAATCTGGCTCTCTTGTCCTGCTGTATCTGCTCCCTACCCCTCTAACGATATCCCTCAATCCGGCGAACAATCTCGACCACAAGCTGGTACTCTGTACCCATCTCCACCTCTCGGGCCATACCCGATCGAATACTGGGCTGCAATCCGGCGACAAACCTCCGCACTCTCTCTGTATCTGTAGGGAGTATCATAAGTTCATGGAGAGATAACTCAGAAAACCTCGCCTCGTAGTCGGTCACAGACATCTGACCCTACTCAAGGTGCTCAAACTGATACCGCAGCTCTTCCCTCTCAGAGGGCGGAATATACCTGTCCAGGAACAACTGTACGAACTGACCCCAAGTGATGGGAGGAGAACCGACGGGCCTACCAAGAACATAGGACTGCCACCATCTACGGGCCCTGCCCTCAAGCTGAAAAGTAGTGAAGTCGACTCCATGCGACTCCAATATCCTCATAGCGTGCAGTCTGTCCCTGCACCTGTCGATGAAATCCTACCTCCGAAGACTGGAGGGTGAAGTCTGGTCCATCTGTCTAGTAACTTCTTCGGATCGAACTCCACAGCTGGCCTAGGCTGGGGTACCTCTACAACAACTGGCGGAACCCCCTCTGCGGGTAGTGCACCCGGAGTTTGATATACCGCGGCTGCACGACCTGGAGCCTGAGCAGTAGGGGTCTGTGCTCCCCCTCCTGCCTGCGAAGTAGCTGGGTCTGCTGGAAATAAACCAGCTGAGTCATGGTGTCCATGAACCGGAGCATACAGCCCATGACCTCCTGAAATCCCGGCGCAGTCATGAAATCCGCCGGAGTAGGCACAGCTGCGGGCGCCTCGCCCTGCTCCTCAGTAGTGGGATCCCTCGCAGGGTCTGCTGGCGGTGCATCTGGAATAGCTCTGGGACGCCTTCGTCCCCTACCGCGGGCTGGTGCCCTCCCCCGGCCTCTACCTCGGCCTCTGGCAATGGGGGAAACAGCTCTTCCCGGGTCCGGAACGTCGGCGACACGAGTCCTCACCATCTGTGAGAGAATAGAAGAGGAAACTTAGTATACTGACCACTGCACGATGGAAAATGAATAAAGAGTAGTCTTCCCTAACACCCTATAGCCCCTTGAAGATAAATACTGACGTCTCCGTACCGATCTACAAGACTCTATCAGGTTCGCCCGTAACTTGTGAGACCTACGTGAACCTAGTGCTCTGATACCATGTTGTCACGACCCATTTTCCATAATAGGTCATGATGGCGCCCGACACCATTTGTCAGGCCAGCCAACGCGGAAGTATAATTAAATTCTCATTTTATCCTTACCAAGAGTAAACCATTATAATAGATTTTTCCCCTAATTAAAGTCATAAACCAGTAAAGATCAATAAAATATAAAGACAGTTATACAACCCAAAATGACGTCTACTACTGTGTGTGCCAGAACCTGGTGTCACAAGCTAAGGGCAACTAGTAGAATATACACAAAATGAATAATGTCCTATCCTACTGTCTGAATAAGGATAGACAGAAACAACAACAACAAAAAAATACAAGGAAGACTCCTTCGGCTGCGGATCGGCAAGAAGGGAGTGCAGCTCACCGTAGAAGTCCCAGATGCGCTCACTGATATGCACCAGAGTGATGTCCGGATCCACCTGCCTCAAATCCTGTACATTTAAGTACAGAAGTGTAGCTTGAGTACATAAACAATATGTACCCAGTAAGTATCCCGTCTAATCTCGAAGAAGTAGAGACGAGAGGTCGACTCGATACTTACTAAGGTCAATTAATATATATATATATATAAGTATGATGTATTCAAATCATGGAATTTACAAGTATCAACAGTTTATGGCAAGTGGCATAAGTCAAGAACTTTACAACATCAAGTTTATAATTTTATCATAGGAGATAATGGCAAATTAAAGCATGTATAGGCTTTTCCACAATTTACATGCGCACATAATACCGAGGCGACGGCCCGATCCAACAGAAATAAATGTGCACTTGCCGAGGGTCGACGGCGCGCCTATCGATTTATCTATTCATACCGAGGCGATCGGCCCGATCCACAAATAAGGATGAAACATCAAGTTCACACACATGGCACATAAATGGTCAAGAATACCAAATCAAACTTAATTAACTATACAAGTATGCTCCTATCCCCTTTTAAGTCTCTAGTACACGCTAGATGTTCATAACAACGATTTAACATAAGAAATATATTTAATAGGCATGTTGTAGGTCCTAAGATAC
>NW_017695998.1:0-3404 GCF_001879085.1 Nicotiana attenuata
TTGTTTGAACAACATCACTTCCGGAGTATAGGCGAGAGTGATAACCGAGGGTTTAGAGGTTGGATTAGAGATAACGATACCTCGGGTGCGATCTAAGTGAACTGTAATGCGAATCTAGCTAGCGTAACTTGAGAGAGTGCGTCTAGTAAATTATCATAATTGCTTGAGAGAGATTTATGATAGCTGGAGAGTTCATGATTGATAGAGGCAACTAAGTCAACGCTATAAGAAACATACAACCAAGGAAATCAACAACGGGGGAAACCATTACCTTAGACCTTTATTCTAATTGTTTACAATTCAAGCATAGTTAGTTTTCAGCTGTTTATTTATTTTCAATCTTGTCTTCTTGGTGATATTAAACAGATACAGCTAAGCCTTAGTTCTCTGTGGGATTCGACTCCGGACTTTTAGACCGGATTATATTTGCAGCGACCGCTTATCCTTTTTAGGACTAGAGTTGGGCGTGATCAATGCACCTCAATGCAATAGTAGAGTTGGGATAAATGACAATCTCGCTAAGTTGAAATTAAATTTGACTAAAGCGGATGATATAATTGTTGCGGTCATCTCCCAAATAAATAATGTGGCCAGTGTGAGAGATTGGGTGATAGACTCTGGTGCTACTAGGCATATTTGTGCAAACAAAAATGAATATTTTTCTTACACCCAAGTTGAGAAAGGAGAAGAAACTATTTATCTTGGTGACTCAAGAACAACTCGTGTTCTTGGGAAAGGAAAAATCTGGTAAAACTCTAGCATTGAGTGATGTATTGCATGTTCCTAATATCCAAACCAATTTGGTTTCTGTGGGGTTATTAGCAAAAGTTGGAGTGAAGGTTTCATTTGAAAATAATGAGGTCGTATTGACCAAAAATGATATTTTTGTGGGCAATGAATATTGTAACTATGGTTTATTTGTGCTTAATATTTCTGATACTAGCAATGAAAATGCATCTTCTTCTGCTTATATGGTTGAGTCAATTTCTTTGTGGCATGCTAGACTAGGACATGTTAATGTCGCTTATATAAAGAAAATGCAGTCGCTAGGATTAATATCTGGTTTAGACTCAAATAATATTAACAAGTGTGAAATATATGCTGAAGCTAAAAGTACTAGAAAGACTTGTTTTTCCGTAAATAGAGAAACTGAATTGTTATCTTTAATTCACACTGATTTAGGCGACTTGAAGCAGACTATGACTTGAGGTGGTAAAAGATATTATGTGACTTTTATTGATTATTTTTCTAGATATACTAAGTTGTACTTGCTTAGAAATAAAGATGATGCATTTAATGCTTTTATTTCTTATAAAATTGAGGTTGAAAATCAACTTAGTAGAAAAATTAAGAGAATTAGATCAGATAGAGGTGGAGAATATTTAAATTTAAATGATTTTTGTGAAAAGAATGGAATAATTCATGAAGTAACTCCGCCTTATTCACCTGAGTCAAATGGAGTAGCTGAAAGGAAAAATAGAACATTGAAAGAGACGATGAACTCTATGTTAGTTAGTTCTAATACTCCTGATAATTTGTGGGTATTCTATCTGCATGTCACTTACAAAATAGAATACCACATAGAAGAACAGGCAAAACTCCTTATGGTTGTGGAAGGGTTATAAACCTAATTTAAAATATTTAAAAGTGTGGGGGTGCCTTGCTAAAGTTCTTTTGCCTAAACCTAAAAAGAGAAAAATAGGTTCTAAAGCTGTTGATCGCATGCTAATTGGATATGCAGAAGATAGTGCTGCATATAGATTTCTTATTTTAAAAGGTGATGTGTTTGATTGCAATACTATAATTGAGACAAAGAATGCTGAGTTCTTTGAATATATTTATCCATTATCTGATAAAATTTCTCATAAACCTGTTGAAACAAATAATGAAATTACCTCTAATGAGGAACTGAGAAGGAGCAAAAGGCCTAGGAAAGAATATTTTTCTTATGGAAATGATTTTCAAACTTTTCTTGTCGATAATGAACCATCAAATTATTTTGAAGCTATATCTTCTTCAGATACTAATTATTGAAAAGAGGCAATAAAAGTTAAAATTGATTCTATTAAGAAAAATAATACATGGATTTTAACTGATTTACCTCCTGGTGCAAAACCTATTGGTTGTAAATGGATTTTCAAAAGAAAATTTAATCCCGATGGATCCTTAGATAAATATAAAGCTCGATTAGTAGCAAAAGGATTTTCTCAAAAATAAAATATAGATTATCTTGATACATTTGCACCAGTGACTAGAATTTCTTCTATTCGAATTTTAATTGTCTTAGCTTCAATCCGTAAGCTTTTTATCCACGAAATGGATGTCAAAACTGTTTTTTTGAATGGTGATTTAGAAGAAGAAATTTATATGGTTCAACCTGAAGGCTGTGTCATTCCTGGACAAGAAAATAAAGTTTGTAAATTAATTAAATCTTTTTATGGCCTTAAACAAGCCCCTAAGCAGTGGTATGAGAAATTTGAACAAGTCTTACTGAGAGACGGTTTTTCTTCAGTTGAGGTGGATAAATGTGTTTATACTAAAGTTGTAGACAATGATTATGTGATAATATGTCTATATGTTGATGACATGCTTATATTTGGTACAAGCTTAAATATTGTGCAAAGTACTAAATTATTTTTGTCTTCTAATTTTGATATGAAAGATCTGGGTGAAGTAAATATGATATTGGGAGTTGAAGTTATAAGGAGTGAAGATGGAATAATGTTGTCACAAGAACATTATCTTGAGAGACTTCTTAAGAAGTTTGAATATTTTAATGTCACATCTGTGAGCACTCCTTTTGATGCTAACTCTAAGTTGAAAAAGAATAATGGTGACATAGTTGCTCAGTCTAAATATGCTCAAATTATTGGGAATCTGATGCATTTGATGAATTTTATAAGGCCTGATATAGACTATGCAGTGTGTAGACTGAGTAGATATACTCATAATCCCAACGGAGAGCATTGGTCTGCATTAGCTAGACTAATAAAATATTTGAGAGGAACCATGAATTATGGTATCCTATATAGTGGATTTCCTTCTACTTTAGAAGAGTACAGTGATGCAAATTGGATCTCTTATTCAGATGAGACAAAATCCACTAGTGGTTATGTATTCACCCTTGGTGGTGGTTCAATATCTTGAAAATCAGCTAAACAGACGATCATTGCTAGATCGACTATGGAATCAGAGTTTGTAGCTCTGGAATTAGCTAGTTCTAAGGCTGAGTGGCTAAGAAACTTCTTAGCTAATATCCCTTTAATAAAGGACATATTGCCTCCTGTGTCTATACATTGTGATTGCGCGGAAATAGCTATAGCAAAGAATAAATCTTATAATTGTAAAAGTAGACACATGAAATTGAGACATGATGTCATAAAGCAGCTGCTGAGAGATGGAAT
>NW_017695999.1:0-3404 GCF_001879085.1 Nicotiana attenuata
ACCTGAGTCATTTTCAAATGGTTTGCGGAAACCGCCTTAAAATCTTCCTTCCAGAAGTGCTGAAAGGCCGTATTTGCAAATCCAAGTCCTTATTTTCTAAGTAAAGAATTTTTGCATAAATAGCCATTTTTCAAATAAGTCATTAAGTTCTCCTAAAATAAATATGCAGGATGAATTCAAGTGACATCGAAACCTTCTCAGTCCTGAGCGAGATCCCTTTGAAACTCCATATGTGGTGGCATGACTTGGGAAAAGGAAGCAGAGATACTGTGATCAAAAGCCTGGGCGGTCTCGTAGATTTGTTAAAAATCAAGCCAAGAACAGATATCATTGAGGCACTAATACCATTTTGGGACCCGACCCGTAATGTGTTTCGGTTTTCAGATTTTGAGCTCACACCTACATTAGAAGAGATCGCCGGATACGCAGGTCTAAATGGGAACCTCCGTGGTAGATACCCTTTGGCTCCACGGCCGGTAACTCTTCACAGGTTTTTAGATTTGTTGAACATTAGTCGGGATATTCAAGACCCACATTTGGCGGAAGGGTGCTGTACACTACATTTCCTGTATCACCGGTATGGTAACCCCAAAGGCTTTGAGGAACCCAATACAGGATTGACACATGCTGGAAACAAAGACAAATGGGAGGCCCGACGCGGACTAGCCTTCATGGTGGCCTTTTTGGGAGTGTTAGTTTGTCCCAGGAAAGACGGTCACATAGACCTTGGTCTAGTAGGCATGCTAGATGTTGCCATAAAGAAACCTACTAGCACAGTGGCTCCTTTGATTGTAGCAGAAATATATCGAGCTCTGACCAAATGTCGAGAAGGGGAGAAATTCTTTCAAGGTTGCAATATGCTCTTGCAGTTGTGGATACAGGAACATCTCTGTCACCGTACAGGCTACATGAATTACGGTTTAACCGGGTTGAGTTGTATCGCAGAATTCGAGACCCGAGTTACAGGTATTGAGTTTCCGGAGGGTATTGAGGCTTGGTCGTCATGTTTAAGATCCCTCACTGCAGATAAAGTTGATTGGGCTTATGGATGGCTTCCCGCTACTGAAGCTATATACACATCAGCAGAGGTCCCCTATATTCTTTTGATGGGTATGCGAAGCATTCAGCCTTATGCTCCTTACCGAGTCTTGCGACAATTTGGAAGATTTCAGACGGTACACGGTGATGAGGACCTGAATGGGCAAGTCATTGAGTTGGGCCCAAAAGCTGCATTCCCTGAAGGCCAAATCCGGAAAATCTGGAATGAGTGCAGGTATCTTGAGCCTAAAACTATAGTACAGGACCGGGCCAGGGGTGAAGTAGATCCCAAATATTTGGTTTGGTTTGGTAAAAGGTTTCAAATCCCCGAGAGACCCGCCAAAAGGCCGCATGTGCAACAATTAACAAACGAGGCTTGGGTGCAGTGGGATTGGTTGGCTAAAGAAAAAGAGTACAGAGCTCGGATTGGCGCATTGGAAAAACAGGTTCAGGAGCTTCGGTTCGAAAACAGCTTGCAAGCCGCAGCCGATGAAGGTGATAAAAAGCAATTGGCCCAAGAGAATGAAGCTCTCAAGATCCAAATTCAACAATTGAAATTAAATGCAAGGAATCGAGAAAGAAGTCCATCTGACGAGAGATTGATAAGGGGATTGAAGAAACAAGTCCTGGACTGTCAGGAAGAACTGGAAAAATCCGAGGGAAGTATGGCAAAACTTCGGGCTCAATGGGCAAAGAAGACAGAGGAAAGGGCCCAGTTTGTACAACAAATGAAGAAAAACTATGATGGAACCATCGCCAACATGAAAAGAAAAATGAACACTCTTGAAGAAAAGGCAGCCCGTCGGGAGAAAGAGTTACAGGCCGAGAGGGAACAATGCTATGAATTAATCGCCGATATGGAGAAAGAAGTAAAATTGCTACAGGATCTTCACTTCCAGGATTCGCAGGTACTAGAGGCTCGCACTCAACAGATAAGCCGGCTACTCCAAGAGAAAGGTCAAATCCGGGAGAGAATCAGAAACATTGCCAACTACATTGTCATGAAGTGTCAGGCCGGTGAACGGATGGGTCTTACCACATTTTTTGCCTCCGTGATGATATTTGTTCGCCAGGTTATGAACGATCTAGATCAGTTGCAAAAGGGTCTTGCGCGCAGGCCCGCGGCGATGCCGAGTGATGCCCCGCGGGCCCCAGGATTTGAAGCCTTGATGTACTCTTGAGTCTGTAGTTTTCGTGTCTGGTTTTGTACTTTCTATTTCCAAGAAAGAAAAGCAAATAGTCTAGTAGCTTTGTAATTGCTTTTTGTTATTAATAAAAATTTGAAAATTCCCAAAACAAATTGTTTCTTTATTTCTTGCATCTAGGCTTGCATTTATGTGCAAGAACTACGCTTGGTCTGATTCATGCGGGGTCATGATACGTAGGCAATCTCCATAGGATTCGACCGTATCTCCTAAAAATAAAACACGAAGGAAGGAAATAAAAGAAAACAAGAGAGGAGAAGAAACGCAAAAAAAAGAGAATAAGGAATCAAGAGAAAAACCATGGCAGAAGAACAGGGAAAAAGCAAAAACGAAAATAGAAAGAGAAAGAAAAGCAAGAAAAACAAAGAGAGGAAATCAAAAGAAGAGAAAATAGAAAAGAAAAGCCAGGATGACGCATGCAACCAGTGCAAACACGTAGACAACCGTTTAACTGTATAGGTGCATCACACCCCAATGTGCGATTACCTATCTGTTACTTGTCACAAACTAACTGTGTGTTGCTAAATTCCAGCCTAGCTTTTAGAAACGGTGGTTGGTTGTGGTAAGCTGGCATCGCATCAATACTTTACCAGATCAAAAGGAAGTGTGGAAATGTCTACAGAAATGACTTTACCCGCAGTCCCCATTTCTGAAGACAGCCCCATTTCGGGGGTCCCGGCCTCTGAATCTTTTACAGCTGAAGAGAATCGAATCTTGCGCTTGCGACTGATGGAAATGTGGGATGCTTGGAACAATGGAAAGGAACCTCCAAGCAATATCCCCGGATTCCCAGAGTTATTCCCCAGAGCTGGAGGTGCTACCACTGTCCCTATCAGTCACCCTCCTACCCCTTTTGGACAACCTACCATGACTGCCCACTTCGTTGGAACACCTTCTGAGGTCCGCCCCCAGGTATTCCCAACAGGAATGGTTCCTAACATCGTCACTGCTCCACCATGTCCTGCCACCACACAACCTTCGCTGCCAAGGCCTGCTTTTGATCCTTCAGCATTCACATTCCAAAACCCCGCCTTCCCATCAGATCCTCCCCAGTATCCCGTATACAATTACTCTCAGCCACCCCCATACGAGCTTACGCCAGGGCAGGACAAAAACCCCAAAGACACAGAACAGGATGAAATGGCAAAGAGAATGAGGAGC
>NW_017696000.1:0-3404 GCF_001879085.1 Nicotiana attenuata
TACTGAAACCTGAAAAGTATTCCCTTGTTCTCCAGGTGGGCTCCTGATTGCTGAAACTTGAAAAGTATTCCCTTGTTCTCCAGGTGGGCTCCTGACTTGTTTTCCAGGTGGGCGCCTGACTGCTGAAGCTTGCAAGTATTCCCTTGTTCTCCAGGTGGGCTCCTGATTGCTGAACTTGAAAAGTATTCCCTTGTTCTCCAGGTGGGCTCCTGACTATAACAAAATAGACAAAACAAAGAAAAATTTCCTGCCCCAGTTTGGTAGCTGGGTACACGGGTAAGTGTTAAACTGAATTATTCTACCAACCATTATAAGAATTTGAAAGCTAAGTCCTATTATCCAGGGAGGTCCTGACAACTTCTGACAATTACGAACCTAAGTTATATCTTCTAAAGGTATTCCCCCTACTACATTTGTTAACTAATAGGTCTTAACTACTCCCCATTATCCAGGAGGGTCCTGAAAATCACAATTCAAGTCTTATCCCAGGTGTGCCAATTTTACGGCTAAATTATACTATCCTACAGCAGTATCTTGTTACCTAAGGAGATCATAAAACTGCGTCCCATTATTCAGGAGGGTCCTGGTCACCACTCATTACAACCTATGCTCTTTAGGATACGCCTGTGCTAAATTATGCTACTCATGCTTGTTTGGAAATTTAAACTAAGTCCCATTTTCCAAGAGGGTCCTGAGAACTTACCGTCAAACATGTCTGGTGCCTACCTTTCCTTGAGGTGGATTTCTCCAAAACGAATGCAATTTCTGCCCCTGTTTCAATCAAAGAAAAACTTTGTTAATTTAAAAATGGTGGTTAGTTGCTGGCATTCTTGCTGGGTACATCCCTTCTGCTGGGCTTCACTCTGTCCCGCTTTCTTGGCCTTGCTTTGAATCCCCTTGAATTCCTGACCGAATTTCGACCCTTTGACTCTGATGACCCAAGTGTTCTATCCCATATTGTTGTTTTTTTTTTGTGTTTCCGACCCCTCTTTTGGTATTTTACTTCTTCCCCATAATTATCCAACTAATCCAATAATGAAACTTCCAGTGGTCCTTTATGACTTCCTTCGCTTTTGGCTGTCTTTGACATACTTTGGCCCTATCTTGTGCAAACTGGAAGCTGGTAGTTAGCTTTGATATTCCCTCCTTTGTTTCGAACAGAACTGACACTGAAACATCCTAGAGATAGACCCCAAAAGAATGACATGCAATGACCTCAATGGTTAAAGATGAAGAGAATCCGAGAACGGATGATTTGTAATGAAGAAAGAAGAGAATGCGACTTATCTGAGTGGAACAGTTGGTACCATTGAGCATGCCATGCACTTTGGATTAATCAACCCAGTCTGTCTACCAATCAACTTCGATCGCCATATTTGCTGTTCCGGACTTTCACAACCTGTTTTTATCCAAACCCAAACCTTGCTCGTCTTGCAATATCCTGAGCATCTTTTGACCACGGACATGTCTCTTTTGCCTGAAAACTCACCTTCGCCTTACGGTTGTCACACCTCCTTTTTTACACACCTACCCCGAAGGATAATGCATAAGGGAGTTTTTCCATTTAAAGTGACATTATTCGAAATGGGATTATTTATTTGATTTTTAGAGTCGCCACTTGGGATAGGACGGGCTTTTGGTGTCCCAAGTCACCGATTTAATTTAAATCCCAGATCGAGGAATATTTCGACTTCCCAATTGGAGTCTGCGAACCAGAGATTCTGTGTAAGGAATTCTGTTGACCCGAGGGAAGGTGTTAGGCACCCCCGGATCCCGTGGTTCTAGCACGGTCGCTTAAATTATTATAAATGGCTGAAATTCTGATTTTAATACATGTTCAGACCTATAGAGCAATTTTAATATTATTTACCGCTTTTGATTTATTTTTACGAAAGTGAACGCCGTTTAAGAGCGTGCTTTTGGATCACGTCACATGAAATGCACCCGGATCCTCAACACCTCTTATTCGACGTTTTGGATTTGGATTTGGGTTACATGAAATGCACACCCGACTTTAGGAAGGTAATATTATTAAAGAACGCGCCTAAAGCGACTAACGTGTTATCAACTTTGCGGGGGCCATGGAGATTCGCTAAACGGCACGCCCAATTTCTAAAATATTTTAATATAGTATTTAATGAGGGCCCCGCAGTTTATATGTTTTGTTTGGCGAGGCTCGTCTCATTTAATTATTTTTCAAGGTCAATCTAAAGCGACCTAGATTCTCTATTTGTATCGTTGTCTCTAAAGGGGCTTGGCAATATGAAATTCGGGTCTCAAGTTCAAGTCCGGTTTCAAACAAAAGGATAAAACCTTTTAATTTAAAACCGCTACCTAACTCAAAAGCCCAATTGACGGTCCATTAAGCTATGAACTAAGGTCTTTAAATTAAATCCAAACAGTGAATCTTAATAGTGCTCAGGTAATGATCAATCGAATGGGCCTGCTCATAGACCCAAACCGTGACTGAATTAAACCCAACAGACTTGGACCACAAGTTTACACGGGCTGTTCGTTGAAGCCCAATGCGGCAGAGGCTAAATTCGATGACAATTGTACCCAAAAAAAAACTAAAGTTCAAATTAGCAATACAACTAGCTCAATTCCATTGACATCTTTTACTCCGGATCTATATTAACACCGGACTATACATCTAAGTCGTTAAGCATAGACAATGGTCGATTGGTTTCAAATTTAGAGGTGCGAAATTCATATTGCAATGTCAATCTGATTTTTACATTTATGAACATGCCACCCAGTCAAATTCAGTTTTTTTTTTCGACATTAATCAAGTCCAAACTCATACTACTGCTGTCATTAGCCAAATGATCACAGCTATTCAAACGTCAAATTATTAAAAATGAAGATCTAAATCGACTTTTACCTATATGCTATTGCTAATACTAACAGTTAATCTAATCATCCACATACAGTCGCACTACGTTAATGAAAATCAGCGATCCGCTATGAATTAACAGTCCAAACAGTCCGGTATTAATTAATTACAATGACCTGCGCTAAAAATCAGTAACAACAAAATCAGTACAATATGCTTTGTTTTATTCTGAATCCCAAGCTTGCAATATACACTCATATTTCCAGATCTCCTGAGTTAGGGGGAAGTACCTGGAGTTTATAATGAAACAAGAGAAAGAAGAAGATCAGCAACAATCTGAGTGAGTGCCAATGATTTTTAACAGCAAGAAATAGCAACAGCAGCTTCTGCTTAAAGCCCAGCAGCGAAAGAACAGTAGGCAACCCAGCAAATTTCAACAGTCAATCTCTAAGTTCAATGATGCCAATCGAAAAATGACTGAAATTCAAGATCATTTTGCAATAAAACAGTGTATTTGGAGTTTTGTGTATATATATTTTTTTTTTTTAAAAGAACTGATGGTCTAATC
>NW_017696001.1:0-3404 GCF_001879085.1 Nicotiana attenuata
CATTACCGCTCCTACGTCCCTTTTCTTGGACACACCGCCTGACAGTAAAGCCTTGTTTGTAGCTTGGAAGGCCTCGAAATTCGTAACCATACCGCTTTTGATGCCCTCTTCGATCCTTTCTCCCAGCTTGATAATGTCAGAAAATTTGTGGCCCTCGATCATCATCAGCCTCTCATAATATTGTGGGTCTTGGGCCCGGACGAAGAATTTGTTCATTTGTTCTTCTTCTAAGGTGGGTCTGACCTTGGCAGCTTCGGACCTCCAACGAGTAGCATACTCGCGAAAGGTTTCTGTGGGCTTCTTCTTCAGATTTTGAATATAGAACACATCTGGTGCATTCTCCATGTTGAACCTGAATCTGTCCATAAAGTCAGACGCCATGCTTACCCAGTTCGACCACTTCTTTGGATTTTGGCTAATGTACCAAGATAAAGCATCTCCCTTCAAGCTCCTCATGAAAAGCTTCATGCGTATTTTCTCGTCTTTTCCTACTCCAACCAATTTGTCACTGTACGTTCTCAAATAGACCCTTGGATCTCCTGTACCATCAAACATTTCGAACTTAGGAGGTTTGTACCCCTCGGGCAGTTCGACATCGGGTTGTATGCACAGATCTTCGTAGTGCAGCCCTTCAATTCCCTTACTACCTTCAACGCCTTGAATTCTGCTAGTCAACCTTTTAAGTTCTTCGGCCAGGTTTCTAATGAGTAAGTCCTTATCATTGGACTCGGGTGTGCTTGTGATGGGCTGGGTGGAGTGCGGCACAGTCGCCACGTAGATGGGGGTATTATGTTGGGTGTGGCAGTGGTCATTTGTGGAGTTCTGGAGTTCTGGGATGAGCAGTGGGGTGTTATTTGAGGTGTGGCAGGGGTTGCAAGGGGATGGTTTTGTTGCTTTGGGATATTTTGTAGAGGCACAGGATTCTGAGCATTTGGGAAATTAACATCTGGAGTGGTGAGGGAAAATGATAGATTTGCCAGATTCCGAACTTGGTCAAGTTCTTCTTGAAATTTCAGCAGCTTTTGTTCCAGTTGGGATGCATTTTCCTTGGGTACCAGAGTACCGTGACCATGAGTGACCTCTACCCGTTCAGTTGAGTTCTCTCTTGATGTTGTTCAAATCTTCCATTTTTCCTTTGTTCTTGTTTTTGACATGACTAAGAGGAGGAATGGGTGTAGGTCCCCTGGATCTCATGGAATAAGATGATGTTTCCAGAGTTCACGAACTAACCTTTGGGGAGGGGAATAAATAATCAAAAAGTAAAAACATAAAAGGTAACAAGTCAGTGAGGATCATAAAAAGATGTTGCAATATTTAAACACATAGTGCAGGAATGTAAAGCATGTCCTAATTTGGGGACCTCTTTGTGCCTGAGGTAGGCCTAGCGACAAGTTGATTTGGAGAACTTGGAATGCTAAATGCCTCATTTTATTGATAAAAAATAGACGAATCCCAAATCGACACTAAATAACAGGAAATAAAAGTCACTAATGGCCATTGGCCTTATTACATTTCATAAAAAGAAGAAAACTCCTATCTATTTGGTCCCAGAAGGACCTTCCCTAGGTTGAATGCTTTCGTTGATCAAATCCTCCAGCTCGCGTAGGTTGACCAGTAAAAATGCCTTTGCCAGGTGTTCTCCTTCGTTTCCCTCAGAGTTCTGGCAGTCGCTGACTCTCTTCCTCACTTTTCCTTCCAATTCTAGCAGACTGTATTCCAGATATTCCAACTTTTCGCTAGCTTTGGCAGCTCTCACTTTCCACTCATTGATTTGGTCATTTAATGGAAGACTCCTCCACCAGTCTAGCAAGAGTGGGAGTATGCTAATCATACCGAAATTGGGGACCTCCTGCCTCATTTTCTGCAAAACCAAAGGATCAGACCCTACCCCCACCAGACTCGACTATTTAATTTTAACAATTAGCATGAAGCATTTAGTTCTCCAAATAAATGCATAGAACGTGGTGCTGTCCGTTTGGGTTTAGGGAAACCCAGTGGACTTTGGACAAGGCTACCTTAAAGGATCATTATGTGGACAACGTAACTGACCCGGCTAGGTTTGACCATGATGCATGCACAATTTAAACAGAGTAAGGTTTCTATAGGGTTTTAGACTGGTACCCTTGAGCGGACAACTCAAGGGGGAAAGGCACGGAACCGTCTACTACACCGTTGATCGACTGGTTTTACCGCAAATATGCCTTTTTCGGATTTAGGGGTGATAATATTAGAAGAGCGCTATCACTCATTATAAGCGTTGCTATGGTATTTGTTTGGCACGAGTGGAATATGATGTTGATCATGATTATGCAACAATTAAAGGCATTTTTTCACGTATTTGCACGTCCAAGAAATCAGTAAATACAACAATTTCATAATTTAAAGCAGTAATAAAGGAAAGCAAAAAGGAAAGAAACAAAAGACAAGTCAGTTTTGTAGTTGGAAAGGAAATTGAATGCTTAAAAGAAATAAACAAATACTTGTGCATAAACAAGCATAAATTCACAATAATAGCCTGAAATGGTAAAAGCCTAAAAGTCCCCAGCAGAGTCGCCATGCTGTCGCGCCCCCTTTTTCTCGCGAAATCGGGTTTATGACATTTTGGAGGACAACTCGTTCCTTTTGGGAAAGGGGTTTTGCAATTTCGAAGAGTCGCCACCTAATGATCAGGGTGCATTAGGACACCAAAAGAGTTTGATTTGGATAACCAGAGATAGGGTAAGGGCTTGAAATTATTCTAAGGGGAAGGTGTTAGGCACCCCTCAGAATCCACTAGTGTGGTTGCCGGCCAGACTATTGTTGTGAATTTAGGTGCAAATAACATGTAGGCAAATAAAAACTTCAAGTAAGAGGGGATTTTCATATAATGGTTTACAAATAAACAAAGTTTGGAAAGAACTTAGAAGGAAGAGTTTGAAATTTTAGAACAAAGAAATAAAGGGAAAGGGGGGTCCTAGGTTTATTAATAATATGGATCACCCCACACAATTCCCGGTAATCACTCCTCAATGAGGGGCTACACGTGACATTATCGCGTGGTCATTATATCCATATCTACCCTTCCCACCCCGTTATGGTATTAAAGTGCGGAATAGTCTCGTTTACTTATTGCATGCTATTACCCGTCCCAATCCTATGAGTCCCGGAGGCATTTAGGACTACTAATCCTAAAGGGGAGGGATATTAGGCTCATTTGTAGTTTCAAAGGCAAAAACTCTAAGGCGACATACAAAACATGTATTGCAAGTTGGGGAAAGCACATAACAAGCAAAGGCTCAGATATACCCCCTTTTAACAAAGAAGCACGTAATTAGCATGCCTTACACATACTGTTTAGGGTCTGATTCACTACTAAACATGAAAGAACTTAAAGGTTGAGGTAGACTGATTTATTACATAATTCA
>NW_017696002.1:0-3403 GCF_001879085.1 Nicotiana attenuata
TCATAGGTAAATGATTATTAACTTATTTCTTTCAATCTATTTCATCGTTTTTACAAGATTTCATCATAAAAGTCTAGGGGTTTTATGGTGGAATTGGGTGTTTTTGCGTAGAACCTAAGAATTTCAAAATTTGGGGATTCGGACCTCAATTTGAGGTCGGATTCCAAAACCAATTGTATATACGGGCTCCGGGGTTTTGACCAAGCCGGCCCGGGGTCGATTTTTGACTTTTTGGGGAAAATGTTGGAAAATCTATAATTTTGCATTGAACTTGGTTTCTTTAGCGTTTATTGATGTTATAAAGTTAAATATGGCTAGATACGAGTGGATTGATGGTGGAATCAAGAGGTAAAGCGGTATTTGACCTATGAGTTACCTGTTGGCTTGAAGCAAGTGTTTGGTCTAACCTTGACTTGAGGGATTAGGGATCCTCGACTTGCTTGCTATGTGAAATACCATGTGGGTGGTGTATAGGTGTGGTGACGAGTACCTATGCGTCGCCAAAATACTTGTTTATCCTGTTCCCTTGCCTCGTTTCCCTATATTTTGCTCTCCTGTTCTACTTGCTACTTGCTTATTGATGCTTCCATGTCTAATTGCATCTTGTTTAATGTTGTTTCTCTATTGGTGTTGTTAATTGTTCCATTGTTCCATTATATTACACTGTTGGTTTATGTTGGCTTATTGGTGCTTCATGGTACACTTGGGTTTGTCTCGCTGTGTAGTTTTAACTGGTGAACTTTCATAATTGTAATGATATTTCCTAGCGTTGGTTTGAGGTATAAGTGTTGTGGAGGATTTGAGTTAACTTGTGAAACACTTGTCTTTATTTTGTGATTGGTGCTGATATATATATATATATATATATATATATATATATATATATATATATATTGGGATCGGGTTGCACGCCGCAACAAGAGGGATAAGGGTGAATGCGATTGTCTGGTGGGATCGGGTTGCACGCCGCAACAAGGAGTAATAAGTGTCACACCTCCTTTTTTACTACACCCCCGTAAGGGGGTATAAGGGGAGTTTTTTCCAACTTAAAGTGACAATCGAAACGGGATTTATTTATTATTAAAAATTCAGAGTCGCCACTTGGGATAGTATATGGTGTCCCAAGTCACCGGTTCAAATCCCGAATCGAGGAAAGATTGACTCTATATTACAGTCCGTGAACACAGAAATCCGGGTAAGGAATTCTGTTAACCCGGGAGAAGGTGTTAGGCATTCCCGGGTTCCGTGGTTCTAGCACGGTCGCTCAACTGTTATAATTGGCCTATTATCTGATTTTAATACATGTTTTAACCTATGGTTCAATTTTAACTTATTAGCCGCTTTAATTATTTTTAAGGAAAAATTCAACGCCATCTAAAATACGTCTTGAACCACGTCACATAAATGCGCCTGCGGTCCGCAACACATTTTACCTAACGTTGTTGAGATATGGATTTGGGTCACATAAATGCGCACCCGAGTTTAGGAAGGTAAATTATTAAAATAACGCGCCTAAAGCAACTACGCATTTTTAACTTTGCGAGGGCCATGGAAAATTTGCTAAATGACACTCCTCGAATTCTAAGGATTTTAAAAGAAATAATTAAATGAGGGCCACGCATTTGCGGTCCAGTCCTCAAAAGCCTCCAGACTTGGGCCCAAGTGAGCCCACATCGGTGGGACAACCAGCACCTCATGAGAGGGGTAATTGACTTCGCTCGTTAATTAGCATGGGCCAACATTGGTCCCAGCTCTTGTGATCCAACTGGTTCACTCCCACGCCGAGTAATGAAGACACGATTAATATTAACACAGAAGCATAAGACCCAAAATGACGTGTTTAACCTATGACTTGAAACATTTAACATAAATTAACTAAACCAAAGTTCTAATTTCATTTTAGCAACTTTAGGACAAATATGCTACATGATTAACCCAACAACCAAATTCAATAACTAATGGGCTTAAGGGGTCGGCCCAGACAGTAATGGCACGCCATCTCCCTCGCAAACGGCCTTGGAATTCAAAGCTCAATGAGCCTGAACCCTATAAAACAAAATGGCCTCTGTGCGCTCAACCAAGACATGATAAATCTCAGCATTGCCCAACAGCTAATACACTAAGAGACTTTAAATACTATTGAGAATATATGCTTGACTTCAAAACAATAAATATTCAAGCAGGGTTCTAACCGGAGCTAGATATCAAATGCAACACAAAATTTCAAACCATCTAACTCGTTTTCAACACCAAACAGTATCAAAATCTGGGGAAAACAATCAGCCTTTGACCCTTTAAGGAGCCTACATTCACTCATAGTTGGGGGCAAAATTAACTACAGACTTAGTCCAACAAACATGCTAATCGAGTTTTCAGGAGGATTCAAATTCAAATACCATGGCAAAATGTTCAATATACAACACCAAAGTCTAACTACTATTTCAATTAGACAAAGTGTTACCCAAGTTTTCAGGGTAGTCCTATGTCAAATACACTGATTGAAACTCATATATTCGAACCAGACTTCAACCAATCGAGATAACAATATCAGATTTCAAACGAAAATTAAAACAACATAATTGAATCAACAAAGTAAAACAATGTCATGCTTGAAATTATGCTTTTCATTTCACTCTTCAATTCAAGCTTCACATAGGGGTAGAATACAGAAGTGTACCTGAATGAAAGCAAAAGAGGTCAGAAATCTAGTCTGAAACTAGAAGGAAACAACAGTAGCAGAAATCAGCAATGCAACAGTAACAACAACCAAAACCCAGACTTCAATAACCAAGACCCAAATAATTCAAAACCAACCCTTAAATCAGCAATGGAACAGTAGGAACCACAGAAAATCCAAACCAGACCCTACAGTACCAAAATTCCAACCATTTTAACCCAAAATGCCGACCCTGAACTTTTAATGGTTTGAGCTATATCATCAGGACCAGAAGAACAAGAATCTGAGCATAACCTTTAGTAATTTTTCTAAAAAAAAATGCCAGGAATTCAAGGTTATTTCAGAAATTTTTAGAGAAGAAGCAGTCGTTTCAGTTTTCTGTATTTTCTATCTCTATTTTTCTCTGGATTTTTATCTCTCAATTCCAGTCTGCCTTTCTTCTCAAGTAAAAGTGCCTTTATAGGCAAGGTTCTAGGGCAGCAGAAAAACTTCAGTTTTTGCCCATTAAACCTTTTCCAATTTTTATTTTTGCTACTTAATCCCTAAAATTTTGACTTGTTTGCCAAGTAAGCCTGTTTTTCAGCTTTCGGGAAGCTTCCTAAGTCTGTTACTGATAGATTCCCTAGGTAGATTTCCTAGAATACCCTTAAAACTCCTGTTATTTACCCTCCTGAAAAACCAATATGGGTCCAAGTAAACTGCATCCAGGCCTAAACCATGGGTTGG
>NW_017696003.1:0-3403 GCF_001879085.1 Nicotiana attenuata
AAACACAAAACTAGCTACACAAATAGTCAACACCGTAAGCTCCCCGGCAACGGCGCCAAAAAGTGATTATCGCGCAGCGAACTCAACCTTGGAAGAGTGGGCGCTAATACTTTTACCCAATAGTGGTATCGGGGTCAATTTCCATAGGGAGCTAGAAAGGGAGTTGGATATTTGCTTAGCCTAGAAATGCGTGTTTGCTTCTAATTGATCTTCTATCATTTTTGGGGTTTTTATGATTATACAACTACAATTTAACAACTACTAATTATAACTAAATTATGCTAATATATTAATTCTAGGTTGTATGCAAGATAGAGAAAGACACTAGGGTCGTGGCATTTACCTAGGTGGTCAACTAACGGGTAGAGATTACTAATACAAGAATGATGATTATGGGGCTTATGCTATATCCGTTGCACGATTGCACTCACTCTCACACCTCTCGGTAGAAAGAGTGATTTTGCCCAATTGACTCTCTCGAGACCAATTGGGTAGGCTAACAAGCCAAGCAACTTAGGGTTCAAGTTGGGTAATTACTCTCTCGAGGTTTTACCCGTTAATTGGGACTACCATTCTCATGGGTCCATCCCAATTCCTTGTTGGGTTAATTTTGGAGTCATAGACACTCTTTCTCAAGAAGAGTCAAGACTCACTAAGCTAGACTTAGTGTTTGCAACCACCAAATCCTAGTTAAAACATAAAATTAACCCAAATATCAAACACCCAACATCATTCAAGCATTAAACAATCACACCCATTAATTACCCACACTAGAGTTGAGCCACAACCCTAGCTAATGGGTTTAACTAGCCATAATAGCAACAGAAATCGAAGAAGTAGTAGATAAAATCAACATATTAATTAACTAAAATGTTAATCTACAAGAATCCACGATAAAACAAGACGAAAATGCCCAAAATAGGCTAAAACTTGAGTCTCACGAGTGCTGCTGCTATCTGATATCTAAAACTTGACCTAGAAATAATAAAATATTCTATTTATACTATGCCAGAAAAACTGGACAAAAATACCCCTGCGGGGCTGGCGCGGACCGCGCAGAAATGCAGCGCGGCCGCGTAGGGGTCTTGGCCTTCGATAATTCACTACTGAAGCTGGGGACGCGGACCGCACAAAAGAGGTAGCGCGGCCGCGCAGGCTAATGGGCGCGGACCGCACAACAATGAAGCGCGATCGCGTGGACACCAGCTGACCGCGTAGAAAAGAGCGCTGACCGCGCATGGAAACCCCTAAAATGGATGCTCTCTGAATCTCCTAGCGCGGCCGCGCAGCAAATCAGTGCGGTCCGCGCTAGGTCCTTTTGTCCCTACTTCAATGATTTTTGACACTTGAGCAGGTTTCACTCGGTTTCGAGCTGATTTTTTGACTTTCGTCATCTTGTCGCTCAAACCTGCAATCAGGCGCACTTTGTAAGCATTCTGGGTCTATTTTATGATAATTCACACATAAAGCATAGGCAAGTATGGGCATAAAACGTGTTAAAATCACAGTTATCAACTCCCCCAAACTTAAACCTTTGCTTGTCCTCAAGCAAATAAAAGAAGACCCACCCCTGAAAAGGAAACATCCAAGTAATTCCAGCTTATCCTAAGGAAGCCTCATCACGCATCAATTGGGACTAACAATTGCCCTCAATACGAATGCATCATTAACACCTTTTTAGTCTTTTAAGAACTATGGATCGAATGTGACACGAGAGCATCAAGGGTTGACTCATTTCATCAAGGCGCTTTTCTCAAATACCTTGGTCTTTGTGGAACCCAAACTCGCACATCCTCAAGGGAAGATTTGGGCGCCAAGAGAGGGTCTCATTGAGAACGGGTATAGGCTTATAGCTTTGGTTCATGAAAGAAGAAGGTTTAAGGCTCAAAAGGGTTGAACTAGGGATCATTTCATTGGTAGGTCGTGAAATTGTACAAATTTTGGAAGTTCGGACCAAGGAGGGCCTATATTCACTTCTCAAGTCAAGTTTCACCTATGATTTCGCCTCAACGAACATTCAGGGCAAGTTCTAGACCATCGGCTTGGAGCTTAGACTCACAATTCAAATTCTCACCACACACACTCAGGGATTGCTAAAGACATCGAGTTGAGGGCCCACAACGACCTTAGTTCCAATTCAAGCGCACAATGGCCCCACACGACCATATGATGATTGTTTGGTCAACACAAGAGTCTCAAGGCCACAATTTTCACCATCCTAAACACAACATTATGTCTTTGACCATGAGATCAACGGCAAATGTGTTAGGCCCAAGTGAAGCTTGCCTGAGGTCCTCTTAACTACAAAATATTGAAAATCAAAAGAAGAAAAATCAAAAACGCACTCAAACCCTTAAGAAGGTTGTCACGCCATCTATCATTGGGAAGAGCCACCCGGTTCGCACAACACACTACCCTTGGAAAGAACTGTGGCATTAAGAAAACCAAGGGCTTATTGAAAACACTAAAACCAAAACAAAAGGCTACGAGCCTCACTACTAGGCTGAAAACGAAAAATTTAAAATAGAGAAACCGAATGAATATGTACAATGGGGAGTAGAATATACAACGGGATGAATATATACATAAGAGTCTAAAAGTAGCCAAAGTTAAAAGTTATATACAGGACAACTATTTAAAAATCAAAGACAATCCAAAACATAGACTAGAAATGAAATAAATATATACAGTCATCCAATGTATCAGAATCAAAATGGTAAGGCGCACCCCCACGAATAAAAGCTGGCATTGTCCCCAATGCCAACTACCAAGATAATCTCAAAAATAGAGTAAAAGGATATAGAGAGGCCCCTCAAGCCTAGTCCACATGTGTGGGGGCTCTTGTCATCCCTGGATCCTCTGTAGTAGCCGGGACCTCAGACTGGTCTCCGACCTGCTGCTGCTGTGCTGCTGGGACATGAGCTGGATCAAGGACAGGCTGAACCACCGGTGGAACACTGATGGACCCTCATGAACCTGTGCCACCTCTATCACAACTCCCTCAGTGCTAGGGAGTTTCCTCTTCTTCCTCGGCCTGGGAGTCTCCTCCTGCTGTGGCTGAACTGCTGCTGGATCTACAGTTGGCTCCCCGAAAAGTAAGTCAAGTGGCATCTGATCCGCCAAAAGCTTATCCACATCCTCCCTCAACTTCATCACTGACTCCTTGGAGGCCTTTTGCTTCCTCAATTTCCTGTGCTCCCTAGCTAGTTTACCCAGTGCTGTGCTGTGTGCTCCAACTGCTTTAGCCAAGGCATTCTGTGTCTCCATCATCTTCTCCTGGTTGGCCAGGATCTTCTTCAGTGTCTCCTCAATAGAAGGAGGGATCTCAACTGTGGAAGGGGCTGACTGTGCCTGAACTACAGTGGCCAAGTTTGACAACTTGGATGTCGCAGCTGACATCCAG
>NW_017696004.1:0-3401 GCF_001879085.1 Nicotiana attenuata
TCTACTAGTCTGAAATTACTAAGCTAGACTAAAACTATCAACTATAACCAAATCAGTAAGCCTACAAAACATTAAATTAATTATAATAACAGAAGATGCTAATTCAATTAAACAATACATAAACAAAATTTTAAAACACAAACAATTACTGATATTCAAATTAAAACTTAATTATGAACTAAATTAATTACTAATACTAATCAACTACTAAATAAATCAAGTAAGACTAACTAAAAACTTAAAAACAAACAAACAACAAAAAACATAAAACAGAACACACAAAAAATAAAATCAGAACGAACGATAATAAAAAAAAGAAAAGGAACAGGAAAACTCACTGTTTTTGATATCTAGAGGCGGCCAAACTTGATTCGATCCCCGAACACGCGAATCTTTTAAAAGATTCTTGACCCGTAATATCCCTAACCATGTGTCTTCTCAAGAAGACACCTGGTTAAGGATATTAGGGTCGAGAACCTCAAAGATGTTGAGCTAAGGTTTCATCATTTTTTTTTAGATTTAAAATTCAAGTATTTTGGTTAAGTTTTGAAGGTTGTTGTTTGGAGATTTGGAATGAGGAGGGTGAGGGGAGTGGTATTAATTTGGTTGAGTTTCGAGAAGGTAGGGTTTTGGCCGGATTTTAGATTTGAAATCCGAGCATTTTGGTTGTGATTTGAGGGAAATTAGGTTGGGGATTGGAAAGAGGGGGATGAGAGGATTCCATGGTGTATTTTTTGGGTTATTTGGAGCACCGCCTCCGGCGGAGGCGATTTCCGGCCGGCGGCGAGCGGCGGCAGAAGGCGGAAGGGGGCGGAGATACAGTGGGGCTGTGGAGGTGAGGATTTCCGGTGGGGAGAGGAGTGGGGTGTGAGAGAGATGAGTGAATGGGGGTGGGGGGGTGGGGTATGGTTAGGACACTTATATATTAAAGCATAGGGGGTTCCCGTCCGTTGGATCAAGAAACATAGACGGCTAGGATTAATCATAAACAAAACGACGTCGTTTTGGTGGTAAGGGAAACTGGACCGGATCAGGGATATTTGGGCTGGGTCTTGGTCGAATTTTGGGTCCTCTTTTGGGCTAGAATTGTATTTTGGCCCAAATTTTGGGTCCTTTAACAAGACCAACTCTATTAATTCTTTTTCTTTCTTTTTCTCTTTTTGTATTTTTTATATATTTGTTTATTTATTGCTTATGCTAAAACAAGGACATAATTAGACTATGTATTCCTTAAAATATTCAAAACTCTATTTTTGCAATTTTCTTTTTATTTTAAAACTAAATTAATACCTAATTAATACTAGAATTAAATGCCTAAATGCAAAAAATGCAACATATTTTTGTATTTTCTATGAATTAAAATGCTACACATTTTTTTGTATTTTTATGAATTAAAATGCAACATATATATATTTTTTTGTATTTATTTTTTGAATAAAAATGCGCAGACAAAAAATGCAAACAAGACACCAAACTTATGCAATTAATTCCTAGAAATCAAATAATTAAGGAAAAATTCTACTTTTAATGGATTTGTAGGAGTAAATTAAACATGGCAAAAATCACATGCTCACACACATTACAAGGCTGGTCAATGAATGTAACAACCAAGTCCACTAGTGATATTGTCCATTTTGGATCTAGGCCCGTACAATTTTAAAATGCGTTACTAAGGTCTAAGACTTGTCTAGTTATATAACCAACATCTCTCCCGTGTTTTGCCGATACCAATGTGCAGTAACATGGGGAACCCCTCATTGGTGCTATTCTCCAAGAAAATATCTCCCTTTACCTCAAATAAGTGTTGCACAGCTTTAACTAAAAATAAGATGCCATATACACCACTCTCATAGTCATTCTCTTTCCCCTTTCACGTGTCTATAAGAAGAAAGGAAACTATAAGGGGAAATAATCGCAGTTAAATCCAACTATAGACCACCATGCATTTATGCTTAAGGAATATCCGGACAACATAATCTCATTTAAAGTAGGGAAAATTTCACTTTGTACCCATTAAATTCAAACTATTTACCCTTAAATACCCATACCTAAACTATTTATTTTTCTTACCTATGCAATCAATACTATTTACCCGCCCACAAACTTTTAAATATGATATTATAAAGGAAAATGCGGGTTCTTGACAGTAGACGTAAAAACCCAATCTTGATCATTCATTCACTCTTTTCACCAATCTAAAATAAGTTTTGATATTTAGACGGCTGTAAACTATCTTAATAAATGTAGAAAAATGTCAATTCTTTTGGGATAAAACTAAAAAGGAATAGAATTAAATTAGGATGAAGGGAGTAGAATTAAAGAATGTTCTAGCCTAAAAACCCCCCCCCCCCCCCTCCCAAAAAAAAAAAAAAGTTCAACTAGCCAGTAAGGATTCCAACGGGTATTTTGCCTATTTTGAACTAACTTCTTTTTCAAATGATTAGTTAAAAGATCCAAGTCACATTATCAAATCGATCCAGCACTGTAAGAATCGATTGGGGGTTTGAATACGCAATGGGTATTACTACTCTATTGGTTTTCATTGGTAAGTGGTAACTTTTCAGTAACTTTTGCAGCATTAACACGCAAAGGGCATTACTACTCCATTGGTCTCCAATTAAATGTAGCTAATTGTTGTTCTTTGATATGTAGATTGTACCTTTGATGCTGGTTTTTGGAGATTTATTGTACAAAAATTTAAATCCACCATTGACGGACCTTGAAGCTTGAAACTCATAACTTGGTTTGTTTGAGTTTTTAATTGTTTTGATTCGATCCTGTATGGGTTAGTTTGGAAAGTTGATTGGAGGTTGTAGCAAAAGTTATAGTCAATTTGGTGGAGATTTTGTATTAAATTTTAGAAATTTGGGTTGAAATATAGTTGAACCAGAGAAGAAGACGAATTTGTATTGTATACCCAAATAGTATACAAATATACCATTTTAGTATACAATTCATTCCAACTATATACCCTATTAGTATAGCTATATACTATATTGGTATCATATGCTAGTTGAATTATTTTTTGGTTGTATTAGTTGCATTTAATTGGTATAATATTTGATTTTCTTTTAATAATAGCAATATAGTATAATATCTTGAAATACCTTATTATATTAATATGTGGTACACTATTTTTTTATTTTTCTCTTTATGCATGTGTGTTATGTAATAGTAGTATAGTCATATAGTTGCCGGAAATTAACTAGTAAACTGTATACCATGTTGCTATAGTTATATGCCATATCGGTATCATATGATAGTTTGAACATTGTTTTGGTTGTTTTAGCTGCATTTTAAGTGATTCTATTATGAAATTATTTATATCAACATGAGTTGCAATAATGCTAGAATTTTTGTATGTCGATGGACATAAATTATGTGTATTAATAGTTTTTATA
>NW_017696005.1:0-3401 GCF_001879085.1 Nicotiana attenuata
GCAAAACTCAAAGGCAACCGAACGTGACTCCGGAAGCAATCAGATTATTATTGTTTCCATTCTCGGTGACAGGAGCTGCTCAGGTTTGGCTAAACTCGCTTCCCATAAACTCTATAGCAACGTGGGATGAGTTGGTCAAGAAATTTCACAACAAGTTTCATCCTCCCAACAAGACCGCTCAACAAATTGATGAGATTGTGAGCTTCAAACAGAAACCAATGGAGACACTACACGAGACATGGGGCAGGTTTAAAGGAATGTTGGTTATGTGTCCCCACCATGGTGTTCCAGAGCAGATGTTGGGACAACGGTTTTACATGGGATTGTCAGACAGCTTGAAGAATATAGTTGATGCCTCGGCTGGTGGGGCATTCTTGAGCAAGACTTGGAGAGAAGGTCAGAATTTGCTCGACAAGATGGCGCAGACTTCGGGTTGGACATCTAGGAATGCACCTATCACTCCAGTGGTGCACTCAGTGCCTCTTGATCCTTCTAATACAATGGCTGAAAACATGGCGACTCTTTTGACGCAAATGAGCATTCTCACCAAAAAGGTGGAGGAATCAGGGCAGAAGCAACAGGTTCACATAGTAGACACTACCAACGGAGGCTTGTGCACATCTTGCATTAGCTAGCCAATTGGTAATCCATGGAATGCAGAGCATGATCATCATCACCAGCACCCTGAAGATATGAACTATGTGGCTAACTATGGGGGTCAGAGGCAAGGTAATCAGAACTGGGGTCAGCAGACTCAGCAGCAGTACAGGCCACCGCAGCCACAGTATAACGCCGGAAATATGGGAGGCATGAGACCCCCCAACAACATGGCACCGTATCCTAGACCTCAAGGGTACAACAATCAGCAGCAAAGGTACCACCCACCTCAGCAACAGCAGGGTGGAAGACAGGAAGACGGGTTTGCAAGGCTTGAAGCAATGATGCAGCAGGTTATTGGGTCCAATGCTAAAATAAATGAAAGGGTGGATGCACATGATGCAGCTATCAAGAATATTGAGGTACAAGTGGGCCAGATTTCAATGTCACTTAACAATCGTCCTCAAAGGACACTACCTGCAGATACCCAAATCAATCCAAAAGATCAAGGCCCAAAGCAGCTGATGGCGGTGAGTCTACGAAATGGCAGGGATCTAGATGTTGAGCAAGAGAGAGCTCGAGAAAATATACAGGCCGAGACACTAATTCCAGTACCCATTGAACTGGATGACTCTACGAGATTGACAGAGGTAACGGTTCAGCCTGCTCCTGAAGAAAAGAATATGCAGCAAGAGACTGAGACAGTAATTGAGCCAGTAATTGAGACAGCAACGAAACCGATAGTTGAGACAGTAGCTGAAAAGGAGAAACCTCACGTGATTGGGAAGAAAAGACCTCCTGCACCATTCCCGTAAAGGTTGGCCAAGCATCAAAAAGAGGAGCAGTACAAAAAGTTCCTAGAGATGCTCAAACAAATCCAGATAAACATTCCACTAATTGAAGCTCTAAAGGAGATGCCAGGATATGCTAAAATGATGAAGGACTTGATGTCTCGGAAGTTTGACTTTCAAGACTTATCGACTGTGACCCTTACTCAGACATGTAGTGCAGTGGTATCTAGACCTGTTGCTGAAAAACTATCTGATCCAGGTAGTTTTACAATTCCATGCACCATTGGTAACTATGCATTTGCTAAGGCACTTTGTGATTTAGGGGCCAGCATTAATCTCATGCCCCTGGTCATTTATAAGAGGTTAGGCATTGGCAGAGCTCGACCTACTTCTATGTTATTGCAGCTGGCTGACAGGACTGTTAAGCGTCCATTTGGGATTCTTGATGATGTGCTTATTCAGGTGGGGAAATTCGTGTTCCCCGCAGATTTTGTAATCTTGGATTGCAAAGTGGATGAAGAAATTCCCATAATTCTAGGACGACCCTTCTTGGCCACGGGAAGAGCATTGATTGATTGCGAGACAGGGGAGCTTAAGATGAGGCTCAATGATGAGGAAATTATATTCAATGTGCAGAAATCGATGAGGCGACCAAGTGAGTTTGCAAATTGTTCCCTTATTGATGCAGTAGATGTAATTGTAGAGGCTGACGATGAAGCGTTGACGGTCGAGGATCCCCTTGCTGCATGTTTGACAAACTTGGATGTAGTGAATGGTGAGGATTTGGCGGAATGGGTGTTGGCACTAGAAGGTAAAGGGTTCTGGGAGAGAAATCTGGAGTTTGAGCCCTTACACTTAGAAAAGAGAGAGACCCCTCCAGCTAAACCATCAATCGAGGAACCCCCTAAGCTGGAATTGAAGCCTCTGCCAACCCACCTCAGGTATGAATTTCTAGGGCCTGACTCCACATTGCCTGTTATTATCTCATCTGGTTTGTTAGATGTGCAGGTTCAACAGCTTTTACAGGTACTCAGGGAGTGCAAAACTACCATTGGATGGACCATGGCAGACATCAAGGGGATCAGCCCCGCCTATTGCATGCACAAGATTCTACTGGAAGAGGGGCACAAACCTTCCAGGGAACATCAGAGACGGCTAAATCCGAATATGAAGGAAGAGGTGAAGAAGGAAGTGATAAAATGGTTGGATGCGGGAATCATTTTTCCAATTTCTGACAGTAGCTGGGTTAGCCCAGTTCAATGTGTGCCTAAAAAGGGTGGCATGACGGTAGTAAAGAATGACAACAATGAACTTATATCAACAAGAACCGTCACCGGCTGGAGAATCTGCATGGATTATAGAAAGTTGAATCTGGCCACCAGAAAAGACCACTTCCCACTTCCCTTCATTGATCAAATGCTGGATAGATTGGCAGGGAGGTCACACTTTTGCTTCTTGGATGGGTACTCCGGGTACAATCAGATCTCCATTGCCCCTGAGGATAGAGAAAAGACCTCATTCACATGCCCGTACGGAATTTATGCCTTCAGGAGGATGCCCTTTGGTCTATGCAATGCACCCGCCACATTCCAACGGTGCATGATGGCCATATTTACTGACATGGTAGAAGATATAATGGAGGTGTTCATGGATGACTTCTCAGTGGTGGGGAACTCATTTGAGGACTGCCTAGTGAATTTGACGCGTGTGCTGAAACGGTGCATTGAGACTAACTTGGTTCTGAATTGGGAAAAGTGTCATTTTATGGTACAAGAAGGCATAGTCTTGGGGCACCGGGTGTCAAGCAAAGGAATAGAGGTGGATAGAGCAAAGGTTGATGTCATAGCAAAGCTGCCGCCGCCAACTTCAGTCAAAGCCATAAGAAGCTTTCTTGGACATGCCGGATTCTACCGGAGGTTCATTAAGGACTTCTCCAAAATTGCCAACCCTCTCCGTAAGTTGTTAGAAAAAGATCACCCTTTTATATTTTCTGATGAATGCAGGGTAGCTTTT
>NW_017696006.1:0-3401 GCF_001879085.1 Nicotiana attenuata
GTCATTCAAATTAGGTTTGGGTTTTTCCTCAAATTGATTTAACTCTTTACTGATTTCTTCCAAAGCTTCCTCATTATCGTATTCCCCTCCATCCTCACACTCAATTTCCTGTATTACTATTTCACATTGATTATCAAGACTAGGCCGGCGACTCCTTATGCATGACACATCATTGGAATCAGCATAAAAGGGACTGTACAAAAGAGAAAAGAAAATAAAGACTATCAGGAGAGAAGAAAAGAGGAAATTGCATTTCATTATAATTGTAAGATAACAAGGTTTAACTCATCCAAAATGGACGGAACATAGAAATCTGAATTACAACCCTGGAAATAATCCAGATTTAGTACTCAAAGAAAAATCAAAACTAACTACCACGACTCCTTCCGAATTGGAAGAGGAGTAGCTTCCCAGTTATTGAGCTTAGCCTGAGATCCCATGAACTGCACATCAAATTCACTCGGGCCTTCGCCGGGTTCCACCATATTCACTTCATCGAACACCTTTTCAAACTTTGCGAGCATCTCCTTGTCAGGTTCTATCACCACAGAATTTGGCATTGCTGTTGCTGGGCGTTGTTTAGTACCAGACCGGACGAAGGAACGGGAAAGGCGAGGAATAGGTTTTGGAAGGGTCCACACTCTCTTTTTCATCTTTTTGGCTCTCCTTATGTCAGCAGAAGTGGGTTTGAAACCTAGCCCAAAAGTGTCTAGATTTCCGGGGAGAGACACCGGCTGTATGATCCCCTGCAGTGAAGCACCTAACCCCTTTCCGGGCAAGAATCCATTTCTTATCATCTCTGAGGCTACCATAACAGATGCGGCAGCAATCTTGGGCGTAGGAACACACTCCCCTTCCGGGATTTTATCAACTGGCACTGTGTCCATGACTTGGTACACCCATGGACCTTTGTCATTTTCAACTTCCTCGAAGGATGTAATAGCATTATAAGAATTGTCCTCTCCATGAACCACGATCTCCTGCCGATCCCATTCAAACTTGACCATTTGATGCAAAGTAGACGGTACTGCCTTTGCGGCATGAATCCAGGGCCGTCCCAGTAAAAGATTGTAGGAAACACTGACATCGAGCACTTGAAACTCCTTCGTGAATTCCACAGGTCCTATTGTTAGCTCCAGCACAATATCTCCCACTGTGTCTTTCCCTCCACCGTCAAATCCCCGTACACAGATGCTGTTTTTATGAATTCTTTCCCTGTCAACTTGCAACTTTTCTAGAGTGGAAAGAGGGCAAATGTTGGCACTAGACCCATTATCAATTAACACTCGAGTCACCACAGAATCTTCACACTTCACTGTGAGGTACAAGGCTCTATTATGTTCAGTTCCTTCCAGTGGTAACTCGTCATCAGAAAATGTTACCCTATTCACCTCAAAAATCTTGTTTGCAATCTTCTCAAGATGATTCACAGTAATTTTATCTGGCACATGAGCTTCGTTTAGAATCTTCAACAACGCCCGGCGGTGTTCATCCGAATGGATCAATAAGGACAATAACGAGATCTGTGCCGGGGTTTTCCTCAATTGTTCCACAATCGAATAGTCTTGGGCCTTCATCTTTTTCAGGAACTCTTTAGCTTCTTCTTCAGTAACAACCCACTTTGTCGGTGCCGGATTGTCTTTAGCTGCTTTAACCTTTCTCGACTCTTCAGGGGCAAAGCACCTCCTTGATCTAGTCAACCCATGGGCCTCACACACTTCTTCTTTAGTTTCCTTTCCTTGGTACATCACAGTTACCCTGTTATAATTCCACGGGACAACTTTCTCGCTAACCACGGGCAATTGGGTCACCGGTTTGATGATGACTGGCTCTGTTTGAACGCCTTTTACAACCAACACTGGCTCGACAACTGCTCCTGGTATTGTCACCTTAATAGGCCCTGGCTTTATTACCCTCACTGGTTCACTGACTGTCTGGCCCACTGCGACCAAGGCTTTCTTGTCAACCGATTCCTCATTTGCTTTATTTTCACTTGCTTTAATCATCATCACAGTCTGCGACGGCTTCTTGTATTCTCCCTTCTGCACTATCTCGATCATGTGAGCCTCATGATGAATTGGTAGTGGATTCTGCGTGATATTGGGAGTCTCCGGAGCCTGCACCTCAATTCTCCGTGTATCAATCAGTTCCTGAATGGCAGTTTTCAGATGCCAACACTTCTCTGTATCATGTCCAGGTGCTCCTGAGCAGTACTCACAATTCACTGAATGGTCCAGGTTCCTTGGGGGAGGGTTTGGTAATTTAGGTTCGATCGGGTTCAACATACCCAACTGCCTCAGTCTGTGGTATAGGCTCGTATAAGATTCTCCCAAGGGAGTAAAAGTCTTCTTCTTCTGTGACCTATCATTCTTATATGCAGGATTGGGTTGGAAACTGGTTCCAGCGGCATTTCAGTTGGTTCTTGGGGGTGGGTAAGTGTTTTGGGGAGTGGGTGCGCGCCATTGGGCACGAGTAGGAGGTTGTGGGTATGTCTGGGCATGATGAACAGAGAAATGGGGAGTAGGAGGTGGGTAGTAATGCTGTGGTGGGCCATATGAGGTATGCGGGTAAGCTTGGGGGTGAGGGCGAGGTTGGTGATAATATGGTGATGGACCCCTGGACCAGACCCTTGATTCCACTACTGCCACTTCTTCTTTCTTCTTCTTTCCCAATACTCCTCCGGTGCCGCTTTGGATGGCCTGCGTGGTTGCTTTGAGCGCTGAGTAGCTCATAATTTTGTTAGACTTGAGACCCTCTTCTACCATACTTCCCATCTTTATGACTTCGTTGAAAGTTTTCCCCACAGCGGACACCAGATGGCCATAGTAGGTTGGCTCTAAAGCCTGAAGGAAATAATCCACCATCTCATTCTCTTTCATCGGAGGATCAACTCTTGCTGCTTGCTCTCTCCAACGGAACCGTATTCTCTAAGCTTCTCCACGGCTTTTCTCGTATTTGGTTCAGTGACAGACGGTCCGGGACAATTTCGAGATTGTACTGAAAATGACATGCAAAAGCTTGAGCTAAGTCATCCCAGGTGTACCACCGAGCATGATCTTGTCTTGTGTACCACTCCAACGCCGCTCCACTTAAGCTTTGACTAAAGTAGGCCATTAATAGCTCATCTTTTCCTCCAGCTCCCCTCATCTTGCTGCAAAAACCCCTCAGGTGGGCCACCGGATCACCATGGGGCCATCATACAAGTCGAACTTGGGTAATTTGAATCCTGCTGGCAACTGGACGTCAGGAAACAAGCACAAGTCTTTGTAAGCCACACTCACTTGACCTCCCGAGACCTTGCATATTTCTGAAGGACTGCTCTAAACTTTTGACCTTTCGTATCATCTCCTCTTGTTCCGGGTTTTTTGGGAGGTTTTCTCTTCTGAGAGATTAAAATGGGG
>NW_017696007.1:0-3401 GCF_001879085.1 Nicotiana attenuata
GTTGGCCTTCCGTCAGCCGGGTGCAGTCGCTCGACTTACTGCGGCGCCTGTGTCGCGCTCAATACCGAGGGCGGCATCAGTTGAATCTTCAGCGGTTCCTTCTCCAGCACGGGCCGCGCTTCGGGACGAGGGGCCATCGGGGGTTGTGCGCCCTAGGGCGGAATCATCATCAGACGGGGAGGAGGAGAGGCCCTTGATAAGGCGTAGGGTTGTGTTCACGCCGGCTCCTCCTGTGGTAATCAATTTGGACTCCCCCCCGGCGGATGCGGAGAGGAGTGCGGCCGCGGCGCCTGCCCTTGAGGGCGAACAAACAATGGGGGTTGCCCTGGCTGGCTTAGTCATGAGGATACCGTCGCTTCGGCGACTCAATCGGTGGTTCCAGTCGCTGAGACGGGAGGTAGTTCCTCAGCAGCTGCTAATGTGGGTGAGGCAAGCACTCCTACGGGGGCTACGGCGGGAGATTCCACCTCACCGGCAGCGGAAGGAGGAGAGATGCTGTAGAGGGTGAGTCCGAATCCGAATCCGACTTGGACCCCGACGACGTCCGTATGTTCCAGGAAGGCTTCACCAATTCAGCGGTGCGCGCAGAGGGGCGATCTCGCTTAATTGAGGTTCCCACGGAGTTGAACTTATTGCTCCAGGGGAGTAGCTTGGTCCCGCAATTTGAGCTGCTGTGCTCGGAGGCTGAGAACGCATCATTGAGGGGCATCACGGATGTCGGACTGATGAACGAAGTGGCTGTGATGGGATTGAGGGTATGTAATATAATGTCGGTTCGCCTCTTCTTTGCCTTAGTTTGTTCTTTTATCTTAATCGTTGTCTTTGCTTTGTAGTCCTATTTGTTGGAGGTGGAGAGCATCCGTCGAGCCAACGTCCGCTTGGGGATATTTTTGCGGGCGCTGGAGAAGTACCAGCGCTACCGGGATCGGTGCCGAGAGATGCGCGTGCGCTTGAGGAATGATCCCCGTAGTCGGACCTTGGTCGAGGAACTGGCGAGGCGGGAGGTACAGATGCAACAAGCACTTGGCAGAGCGAGTGCTCTCGAGGAGTAGCTCCGGCGGAAGGATGAGGAGCTTGAGGCGGGGAGAAGGGCTGCAGATGAGCGTGAGCGCTAGGGCCAGGCTAAGGCGGCGGAGGCCGCCGCGGCATGGAGCGGGAAAGTGACTGCGTTGGAGGGTAAAGTCGCGGTATTGAAGCTTCAAGTGAGGGATGCCTCGTCGAGGGCTCAGGTGTTGAAGGAAGATATCCGCGTGCACGAATCCCAACGGGCATTGGCGGCCTTTAGAGAAGTGGGTCTCGGGGAGCGGATCGGTGTCTTTGAGCAGGACGCCCAAGTCATGGCGGACCGGATCACAGCCTTAGAAGAAGAGAATCAGCGCCTACGGGATCAAGCCGCTTCTTCCAGCCAGGCTTGAGAGATTTGGGTCTTTGCCGAGGCCCAACGTGATGTATATAAGAATTTGTGGGAGGCCGACGTCGTGACCGAAGCTGCTTTCGAGGGAGCGCGTCAAAAGGCTCGTGAGGCCCGTACCGACTGTGGTTTTGACGCGGCAACGCCAGAGGCTGACGCTGGTGCAGATGGTGGCGCGGATGGCGCCGAGTAAAAAGATATGCATTTTTTCTTGTTTTTCTTTTCTCTTTCCTTGTATTGATCGGCCTTGGCCGGGTGTAAGCGGGGAAGACCCGCAATTAACTTTGTAGATAAATGAGATCTCCTTTCCGTTATTTGCCTTGTGTCTGTTTTGTATCTCCTTTTTTTCCCCCTTAGATTTTTCTTTGCATGCGCTCAAAGGGGTGATTTGCCTTAGAGTTTGACTCTGGTAGGCATGTTAGTTTTTAATTGTTGACGACTCTTCTTCTTCGACTCGGGGTGAGCGAGTCGGAGCCGTTGCTTGACGATAGCGGCATTTAGCCTTAGTCCCAGTTCGGGCTCGATCGAACTGTCGGCCGTGATGACAGAAACGCGGCCTTGTAGTTTGGCGATAGCGGCACTTAGCCTTAGTCCCAGTTCGGGCGCGGTCGAACTGTCGGCCGTTATGACAGAAACGCGGCCTTGTAGTTTGACGATAGCGGCACTTAGCCATAGTCCCAGTTCGGGCGCGGTCGAACTGTCGGCCGTTATGACAAAAACGCGGCCTTGTAGTTTGACCGGGACCGGACTTTACGTGTCCCCAATCTTAGTTTGAGTTGGGAGTACTTACTTGAATGGCGAGGGTGCCTATCCTGCGCTTCGATTCGTTGGAGGTCGTGATTTTGCTTTCACAGATGAAGGCGTTTGGCCTGAATCTCGGTTCAACTGTGGTTGAACTTGCTAAAGTTGAGGACGAAGGCGTCCATCCTTGTAGTTTGAGCGAGGTCGAGCTCGTTGGATTTAATGGCGAAGGCACATAGCCTGAGTCTTGGTTCAACCGTGGTTGAACTTATTGGCGAAGGCGGGTAGCCTGAGTCCCGGTTCAACCGTAGTTGAACTTTTTTGGTGAAGGCGCATAGCCTGTCTTGGTTCAACCGTAGTTGAACTTATTGGCGAAGGCGGGTAGCCTGAGTCTTGGTTCAATCGTAGTTGAACTTTTTTTGGTGAAGGCGCATAGCCTGTTTTGGTTCAACCGTAGTTGAACTTTTTTGGTGAAGGCACGTAGCCTGTTTTGGTTCAACCGTAGTTGAACTTTTTGGTGAAGGCGCGTAGCCTGAGTCCCGGTTCAACCGTAGTTGGACTTTTTGGTGAAGGCACGTAGCCTGTTTTGGTTCAACCGTAGTTGAACTTGTTGGCGAAGGCGGGTAGCCTGAGTCCCGGTTCAACCGTAGTTGAACTTTTTTTGGTGAAGGCGCATAGCCTGTTTTGGTTCAACCGTAGTTGAACTTGTTGGCGAAGGCGCATAGCCTGTCTTGGTTCAATCGTAGTTGAACTGTTTGGTGAAGGCGCGTAGCCTGAGTCCCGGTTCAACCGTAGTTGGACTTTTTGGTGAAGGCACGTAGCCTGTTTTGGTTCAACCGTAGTTGAACTTGTTGGCGAAGGCGCATAGCCTGAGTCCCGGTTCAACCGTAGTTGAACTTTTTTTGGTGAAGGCGCATAGCCTGTTTTGGTTCAACCGTAGTTCCGTAGTTTAACTTTTTGGTGAAGGCGTATAGCCTGTCTTGGTTCAACCGTAGTTGAACTTGTTGGTGAAGGCGCGTAGCCTGAGTCCCGGTTCAACCGTAGTTGAACTTTTTTGGTGAAGGCGTAAAGCCTGTTTTGGTTCAACCGTAGTTGAACTTGTTGGCGAAGGCGCATAGCCTGTCTTGGTTCAATCGTAGTTGAACTTTTTGGTGAAGGCGCATAGCCTGTCTTGGTTCAACCGTAGTTGAACTTTTTTGGTGAAGGCGCATAGCCTGAGTCCCGGTTCAACCGTAGTTGAACTTTTTGG
>NW_017696008.1:0-3401 GCF_001879085.1 Nicotiana attenuata
TATATGTTTGTGAATAACATGTGAATGGTGATATGANAATTTTGATCCTAGGAGCATTGGCTCGAACTGTGATATGAATAGTGAAAGTATATGAAATGACTTGATTCATTGAGGAGCGCAGCTCCAGTTGTAGAACGAATTGCGAAAGTATAAGTGATAATTGAACCTCTGGAGCATCTGCTCGAGTTGCAATACAAGCACGCGCAACTCATGCCGAGGACGTACGGCCCGATCCAACAATATTTAAACTGTGCACTGCCAGATGGTCGAATGACACGAACCATAGATGCATCTATTTAATCTACCGAGGCGTTCGGCCCGTTCCACAATATATAACCACATTCAAACAGTCAATTAAGAACTCATCAGGGAGCAATTTATCCAAGGAAAAACCAATTTCTTTTAACAATTCGAGAAGATGAAGGTAAATCTTTTTAGAAATTCATTTACTAACTCAACGTGATTTAAACAATTCAAATTGTCAATAAGATTACAAATATTCGAAGAATAACATGCTTTTGGGTCCTAGACTACCGGACTTAAACATAACAGTAGCTACGCACGGACTCTCGTCACCTCGTACTTACGTATCCCCCACAAATAGGAGCACATAACCAATTAACTCACCTATGGGGACAATTCCCTCTTACAAGGTTAGAAAGGAGACTCACCTCGCTCCGAAGATCCATAACCGGCATTCCACGCCCTTCCGAAGACTTGAATCGATGTTAAATACTCCCAAAAGTAGCCAATGATTATGCAAAATTCATTAATATACGATTCTCACGACCCTAGTTCACCAGCCGTGAACATGTCATGACGGCACCTGGTCCCCATGACCAGGTAAGCCTAACATTTTCGGAAATATAATAATTGCAGAAAAATAGAGAAAATCAAATCAAATATCTAAAGAAAACTGTACTGAATGCCGCTTGGCAAGTACAACTCAATATCACAAGTCTGAAACAATTCCCAAAACCCGAAAACTCACGGGCAACACAGGCTACAGAAGTGTATAGTAAAGGTTCCAAACTCCAGAATTTCTAACAACCGAAAGAAGGAAAACTAAGTACTAAAGATAGAGTAAGAGGGAGACTCGTCGGTCTGCGGACGCAGCAGATCTACCTCGAAGTCTCTGTAGTCCTCCTGCCTCACTGATAGTGCGCCTGAGTGGAGGTACCTGGATGATCTGCACATGAAAAGAAACATGCGCAGGAAGGGCATGAATACACCACAGCGGTACTCAGTAAGTGCCAAGCCTAACCTCGGTTGGGTAGTGACGAGGAAGGTCAGGGCCCTACTGAGACAAAATATAATAATAATAATAATTTAACAATATAAAAAATCTGACACATATAATAAGTACAGCAGTGAGATAAGACAAGTCAACGAGGTAATAACAACTACAAAAGACAGAGTAAACACAGAGTAAATACATCTCAATACCAATGATAACAATGAGGGTCTCCCAGGATACCGTCCTGTAGCCCTTTTTTCTCAACTGTCCAGTGGATCTCCCGGGATACCGTCCTGTAGTCCATCATATGTGTACATTCGAAGGATCTCCCGGGATACCGTCCCGTAGTCCAACCACCAATGTGCAGGGGGATCTATCGGGAATCTAACCCGCAGTCCCAAAGTAAAAGTGCAGGGGGATCTATCGGGAATCTAACCCGCAGTCCCAAAGTAAAAGTGCAGGGGGACCTATCGGGAATCTAACCCGCAGTCCCAAAGTAAACAAACAAGGGGGGGGGGGGGGAGCTACCGGAATCCCACATCCGTAGTCCCAATATAAATGCGCAATCACAACCAGAAGGTACACGGAAACAAAGTACAAAAGACAAGCAACATGTAGTACTGGCCTAACATGCTTCACGTAGTACGGTTAAGGCAACTTAAGCAATTAGGCAAGTTAAATCAACTAAACATGCTTTCCTAATCTAGCACAGGTTATAATTGCAAGTAGAATAAAGCAAATATGAAAGGAACTCAATCTCAATATCTTAAGAAAACCGGATTTTCAACAATTGGCTCAAGTACGCGCCCGTCACCTCGCGAGCAAGGCACTCAAATCAACAAATAACAAATCCTAAGGGGAAAGGTCCCCCACACAAGGTTAGACAAGCCACTTACCTCGAACCGGCTCAATATCACTAGAAACCGCGCCTTTGCCACGAGTATCCGACTCCAAATGGCCCAAATCTATTCAATTCAATTACATATCGTAAATAATATTGCAAACAACTGATTCCACTATTAAAGTTAAAGCTAGGGCGCGAAAATAGATAAAATGACCAAAACGCCCCTCAAGACAACGTCTCGGAATCGAATAGTTTTCACATTTTTAGAACCCTCGTACTCTCACGAGTCTAACCATATAAAAATCTCCCAAATCGGAGGTCAAATGCCCACTCAAAAGTCAATAGTCTAGCCAATGAAGTTTTACCCCAAATTATCTAATTTTTGGTCCAAAATTCGAATTCCAATGATGTATTTAGCTATATAATGATGAAATATAATGAAAAGGGATTAAGGAAACGTTACCCAATGATTTTCTCTTCAAAACCCACTCAAAATCGCCTTCTCCCGAGTTCTCAATCGATTTTCTAACTTATGAAATTAAACCCTCGAAATTGATATTTCTGAACAGTCATTTCCGCTTCTGCGGATAAGAGACCGCTTCTGCGGTCCCGCTTAAGCGGAAAGCCAACCGCTTCTGCGGTTTTCATTAAAAGGGACAGGACCGCATCTGCGATAGCTGGGCCGCTTCTGCGGCTTCGCTTCTGCGGAAGTGGCACCGCTTCTGCGGCTCCTGAGGAAGGGGGCACAAGCCGCTTCTGCGACGTCCAAGGCCGCTTCTGCGGTTCCCAAGCCGCTGAAGCGAAAATACCAGAAAGAAAAATACCAGCTGCAGCAATTACTTAGAAATTTCTCCGTTAACCACCCGGAATCATCCCGAGGCCCCCAGGACCTCAACCAAAAGCACCAATACCACCTAATACCTTATTCAAACTTGTACCAATCCTTAAAATACCTAAAACAACACCGGAAACCCGATTAAATCAAAGATTCAAGCCTAAGAACTACAAGTTTCTTCCACATACGCTTTCGATCAAATACCTAACCAAAACACGCCCGAATGACCTGAAATTTTGCACACACATCCCAAATGACATGACGGAGCTACTGCAACTTCCGGAATTCCAATCCGACCCTCGGATCAAAAACTCACTATCGAACCGGAAACTTCAAAAATTCAAACTTCGGCATTTCAAGCCTAAATGAGCAACGAGCTCCCAAAATACATTCCGAACACGCTCCCAACCCCAAAATCACCTAACGGAGCTAACGGAACCATCAGATTTCCATTCCGAGGTCGTCTTCACTACTGTTCCGACTAC
>NW_017696009.1:0-3400 GCF_001879085.1 Nicotiana attenuata
TAAAAGAAGCAAAACCCCTTTTTTTCTGAATTTTTCTAGACTTAGTGTTCTATAACCTATTCTAAACTCAAGCTTAACGAGCAAATATTTTTGTTCTTTATTTTTCTACTTTTGAAACAAAGACTCTATGGAAAATTATTAAGGAAAAATCCTACAAGAGTAAAAATATTTTTTGATTCTTTTTTTTAAGAAATGAAATCCAAACAATAAACCAAAGAAAAATATTTCGAATTTTCATTTGATATCCCTGAAGAAAGACTTCGAAACGAGAAATGAACAAAAATAAAAATATTTTTTTTGGATTTCGGTTTTTGATTACCTAAGAAAGAAACTTTAAAGATAAAGATAAATTATGTTTTTTCTCTTCTGTGCACAATGTCCTAAAGTTCTTGGGAAAATAAAAGAATATTTTTTCCATTTTTCATTAATTTCCCAAAGAAGAACCTCAAAAGAAAATCTTTTTGGATTTTTGAGATTACTACCTTAAAGAAAACTTTTAAAAAGGGTACCAAAAGGAAAATTCTCTTTTTTTTTTTTTTGAATTTTTGGTCCTAATATACTTAAAGGAAATATAAAAATAATTCATTTTAAGCCCTAGATATTAATTGCCTAAAGGAAAAACAACCTCAATTTTTTTTACCATTTCTAGAATTAGTATTCTAAAGAAAACTTATAACGGAAATATAAAATGCAACATCTCTTTTTTGGATTTTTGAGTTACAGCACAATTTTTCAAATATAAAGCAGAAAATACAATAACAAAAGACTTGACATTACTGTATAAAACTAGAAAGTAAAAGACGACATAAAAATAAAATTCTCCTCAAGCAACTTCTGAATGCAGTGGCCCTGGGGTATCTGTCATGCTCAAACTCCGGTAAGTAAATCCACACCTGTATGAGAAATCTTAAACCAATACTATGTGAGACAATAACATTCCCTACTAGACACATGCAAGACATGGTTTAGGCTACTTTTGCAAACTGGTTTATTTTGGCCAAAAGATGGCTAGAAGTGCAAAATTTGGCTAAGACCCCGCAAAGCCAAGAACCTAAGTTTACTAGGAAGACCGGACCCTATGTGGGTTGCCTACGTATCACGCCACGAAAGACGAGAATCAGGTATGCGTAATTCGGGCAAATAAACCTGACTATTTTTGAAAACAAGACTCTTTTGTTTTTGCTGGCAAATGCACTAATTCTGAAAGCAAGATTCTTTTTTATATTTTCTTTTTCAGTGGCTAATAAACAAACTAATTTGAAAATAAAAATCTTTTTGGTTTTTCTTTTCCATTGGTAAACAAAACAAACTAAAAAACTATTTTTCTTCTTTTTCTTTCATTTGCTCAAAAATCCGGCAGCATTTCGGCACTACTTGGATATTGGTTTTTCACAACAAATGGTCACCCGCACTTAGTCCTTACACTGCTTATTTTCATACTTCACTCATTTAGACAAGCCGGTCAACATGCAAAGCCGAGCAAATAAATGCGCAAGTAGCATGTAAGATGCATCAGGATGGTCCATTATTCCGGGTATACCTGTCCTAGACGGACCCAACCCCTGTGTTGAGTCCCCTAAGTCAAATGCATATGATGCAAACAAGCGTCCTACTAGGGATTCGGCATGAGGTTTTGTTCTTCTAGGTTTAACCCTAGGTTTATTGGTCTAGACCTGGCTTACCCGAACGGACAACTCGGGCCGAGGGGGAGGCAGCGTACCGGGGATACAGAAGCTCCGCCGGCTTAGCAACTTATCCAAACCTCGTTCTAAATGGGAAAAGACTCTAAACAGAAGAGAAGCTACACGAAGTGCACCCTTCTCCATGATGTAGAAGACTCAGAGAGAGGAAGGGATTCGCAACAGTTTCTATACAATTCAACAAATATCAAAGCGGTAAAACATTTAGCACATAGCATGGAACATGTAGAAAAATCAGATAAAGCCAAATATAACAATTTAACTGAGCTCAAATTCTTGAACCCTGAACCGAAATTCTGGGTTCTTGTCCCCAGCAGAGTCGCCAGAGCTGTCACACCTCCTTTTTCTGCTACTATACCCCGCGAAGGGTATAATAAAGGAGTTTTTCCAATTAAAAGACAATCGAAACGGGATTTGTTTATTAAGAAGTTCAGAGTTGCCACTTGGGAGATTTATGGTGTCCCAAGTCACCGGTTTGAATCCCGAATCGAGGAAAAGGTTTGACTCTGTTTAACAGTCACGAACCAGAAGTCTGGGTAAGGAATTCTGTTAACCCGGGAGAAGGGGTTAGGCACTCCCGAGTTCCGTGGTTCTAGCACGATCGCTCAACTGCTATATTTGGCTAAAGTCTGATTTTAATACATGTTATCCTATTGCAATTTTAGAATTGTTTAACCGCTTTTAATTAGTTTTTATGAAAGTGAACGTCGTTTAAGAGCGTATTTTTGGATCACGTCACATGAAATGCACCCGGATCCTCGACACCTCTTATTCAACGTTTTGGGATTTGGATTTGGGTCGCATGAAATGCACACCCGTAGTTAAGAAGGTAAAATTATTAAATAACGCACCTAAAAGCAACTAACGCGTTTGCAACTTTGCGAGGGCCATGCAAATTCGCTAAATGGCACGCCTCGATTCTAATTTCAAAGGATGTGCATTCAACTAAAACGATCTACAGATGTTCATATTTAAAAGATTTAACTGGAACGCATGTACCTACTGTGCAGCAACAGCAATTTAATCCCAGCACCTCAAAAGTTAATCCTACAGGTGATCAACCAACCGTAGCAACACCAAAAACTGGGCAGTCCCAAGCTGAATCAGTAAACACTTGCGATTAACTTTGCTCGAGCGTTGAATACAAGTGGAATACAGTAGTTAGCATCAGCTCAATCAGCAACAGAAATGAATAGGGATCAGAAGCTCGGGCAACGACGAAATCAGCAACTTTCAATCGAACTCCATTTTTAAAATCGAACTCCAGCCCAGAAAGAAGATTACGAAGTATATTTTTTTTGATTTTTCCTTTTCTGAACAATAATCGAAAATGAAAACAAATTTTTTAAAGAACAATGAACATTTGTTGAATATGCATCTTTCTCTTATTTTTTTTCTTTTGAAAATGTGGTCGAAAAAAATGAAAACAATTCAGAAAAACAATGAACAGTTTTATATCTTCTCTTGTTCTGGAAAACTGAACCCAAAAATCAAAAAAGAAGAAGAGGAATCTCTTTTTTATAAGGAAAACCTATCCTTTCTCCAAAAATCTCTCTCCGAAAATCCCTCCCTCACAAAATCGGAATTGGCCCTTTTTGAAAACGAACCTCTGATGAATGTGGGGCTTGGATGGAGTGAAATCGATCCAACGCCTCACACTCATCCAACGAACGTTCTCCATAACCTTCCAATCGCGTGAG
>NW_017696010.1:0-3400 GCF_001879085.1 Nicotiana attenuata
CTCATCATCAGAAAACGTAACCCTGTTGACCTCAAAAATCTTGTTTGCTATTTTCTCTAGATGGTTCACAGAAATCTTACCAGGAACATGGGCTTCATTCAAAATTTTCATCAATGCCTGGCGGTGCTCATCTGAGTGAATCAGTAATGATAGCAATGAGATTTGTGCCGGGGTCTTTCTCAACTGTTCTACAATGGAATAATCTTGTGCCTTCATCTTCTTCAAGAATTCTTCTGCCTCTTCTTCAGTTACAGCTTTCTTTACTGGTACCGAATTATCTTTGGCAATTTTAGCTTTTCTCAGCTCGTCAGGAGCAAAGCATCTTCCTGAGCGAGTCAGCCCATGGGTTTCACACACTTCTTCCTTAACTTCCTTCCCCTTATACATCACTGTCACTCGACCGTAATTCCATGGGATGGCCTTTTCACTGATTACTGGTAACTGAGTCACTGGCTTGATGAAAATCGGCTCTGTGCGAGCCCCTTTTACAATCACAACGGGCTCGACAGCTGCCCCCGATACTACCACTTTAGCTGGTTCTTGTTTTACTGCAACACTGCTCAAAAGCTCCTTCTTTACCATTACAACTGGTTTGTTAACTGTCTCTTCTACCTTGATCAACGCTTTCCCCTTTGTTAGTTTCTCATTTGATCTGCCCTCACTAGCCCTGATCATCATTACGGTTTGTGAAGGCTTCTTATGCTCTCCCTTTTGGACTAGCTCAATCATATGGGTCTCGTGATAGGTTGGCAATGGATTTTGGGTGATGTTAGGCGTTTCTGGGGTTTGCACTTCTATTCGGCGGGTGTCAATGAGCTCCTGGATGGCCGTTTTCAAATGCCAGCATTTTTCTGTGTCATGTCCCGGGGCACCTGAGCAATACTCACAACTCACAGAGTGGTCCAGATTCCTTGGGGGAGGGTTTGGCAATTTGGATTCAATCGGACTTAGCATGCCCAACTGTCTCAATCTGTGGTACAAGCTAGTGTAAGATTCGCCCAATGGAGTGAACGTCTTCTTCTTTTGCAGCCTATCATTTTTAAATGCAGGGTTGGGTCGAAAACCGGTTCCGGTGGGATTTCTGTTGGTTCTCGGGGGTGGGTAGGTGCTTTGAGCTGGGTAAGTATTTTGTGGGGTGGGTGCGTGCCATTGCGCATGGGTAGGAGGTTGGGGGTATATCTGGGCATGGTGGACAGAGAAATTGGGGACATGAGGTGGATAGTAGTGCTGCGGTGGGCCATATGGGGTGTGTGGGTAGGTTTGGGGGTGAGGGCGAGGTTGGTGATAATATGGTGATGGACCCCTGGACCAAGCTCTCGATTCCACTACTGCAACATCTTCTTTCTTCTTCTTTCCCAATACCCCTCCAGTGCCGCTCTGAATAGCCTGGGTAGTTGCCTTGATCGCCGAATAGCTCATAATCTTGTTAGACTTGAGACCCTCTTCCACCATACTTCCCATTTTTACTACCTCGTTAAAAGATTTTCCCACTGCTGACACCAGGTGACCATAGCAGGTGGGCTCCAAAGCCTGTAGGAAATAATCAACCATCTCGCTCTCTTTCATTGGAGGATCGACTCTTGCCGCCTGCTCTCTCCATCGGAAACCGTATTCTCTGAAGCTTTCTCCGGGCTTTTTCTCAATTTTAGTCAGTGACAGACGGTCCGGGACAATTTCGAGATTGTACTGAAAATACATGCAAATGCTTGGGCTAAATCGTCCCAAGTGTACCATCGAGCATGGTCCTGTCGTGTGTACCACTCCAAGGCTGCTCCACTTAGACTTTGACTGAAGTAAGCCATCAATAACTCGTCCCTTCCCCCAGCTCCTCTCATCTTGCTGTAGAACCCCCTTAAATGGGCCACCGGATCACCATGTCCATCGTATAGGTCAAACTTGGGTAACTTGAATCCTGCTGGCAACTGGACATCAGGAAACAGGCATAGGTCCTTGTAGGCTACACTTACTTGTCCTCCGAGCCCCTGCATATTTTTGAATGACTGTTCTAAGCTCTTAACCTTCCGTATCATTTCCTCTTGCTCAGGGTTTTTGGGAGGCTTTTCTTCTTCAGCTGAGAGATCAAGACGGGGAGTGTAAGAGCATGGTTCTGGTGGTTTGAAAGTGGCTTCGGGCGGGTAGTACGGGTTATCATGGGTTTGGAACAAAGGTTCGCTAGAAGACCTGTGTAATGCGACAGGTGGGGGAGCCACAAATACAGGGTAGTCGGTGGTGGAGGACATGGAATTTGTTTGGGTGGTGGAGGTGGTGGTGTTTGAGAGGTGGTTCCATAGTACTGATGGTAAGTAGGGAAAGCCGGAGATGAGTTCACTGTGGGAGGATCTTGAGGCTGAGCTAGTGGTAGGAGGTAGGTGGGGTTAGCAGGATAGGCTGGTGGTGGATGTCCCTTTGACCAGGCCTGGTACATCTCGGCCATTTGTTGCTTCAGTTTATACATCTCCTCCTTCATTGCATTAACCTCCACTACTTCCTCCTCCCTAGACGGGTCGACAATGCTTGCTTCTAATTCCTGGTTGACCATGTTTGACTTATCCTTAGAGCGGGTGTTGTAGGGATGGGTTGCCAGAATGCCAGTCAACTTAAACACTTGCCTGAACTCATCAACAACAACTTTGTTAGCGGTTAGGGCATTAACAGATAGATAACCGCACATTTGGGAATGAATGCACCTAGGCAGTTAACCATTTCTATTATGCCTTTTCTTGGTTGCATGCGTCATCCCGGCTTTTCCTTATTTCTATGTGCCACTTCTATTTTGTTTTTCCATTGTTTCTTGCCACTCCCTCTTATTTTTCTATTTTTATTTGGTTATGGTCGAATCCTATGTAGATTGCCTACGTATCATGACCCCGCATGAATCAGACCGAGCGTAGTTCGTGAAGAATAAATGTCAAGTAGAAGCAAAATATTTTTGGGAATTTCAATTTTATTGATAGCAAATACGTCTATTACAAAGACTCAAAACTGACAGATTAAACAACTACCAGACGCTAATGCAGAAAAGAACTACAGACTCCATCATCCCTATTCTACTTTTAAACGAAAATACAGACTTAATCAACTGACTGACTTTTAAGGAAATACAGACTCCAGTAGAAACGGAAATACAGACTCAAATGACAAACTCTAGTAGAAAAGGAGATACAGACTCAAAGGACAATCATGAATACATTAAAGCTCCTGGTGCCCGCGGGACATCGTTCGGTCTCGCTGCGGGCCTATATGCAAGTTCCCTTTGAAGTCTGTCCAGGTCACTCATTATCTGCTTCACAAATATCATCACTGATGCAAAGAAGGTGGTACAAGTCATGTTCTCGCACACTTGGCATTTCCTAGTAATGGAGTGGGCAACAGTTAAGATTCTCTCTCTGATTCTGCCTTT
>NW_017696011.1:0-3400 GCF_001879085.1 Nicotiana attenuata
ATATTGAGATCCTTTTGCTTGAGCAAGTGTTGTAAACTCCGATGATCAGTATAGATCTCGCAAGGCACTCCACGATAAATAATGACGCCAGATCTTCAAGGCAAGAACAATGGCAGCTAACTCAAGGTCGTGGACAGGGTAATTCTTTTCATGTATCTTCAACTGCCTGGACGCGTAGGCAATCACCCTACCGTCCTGCATCAACACTGCTCCAAGGCCAACTCTCGAGGCGTCACAATAGACAGTATAAGACCCCGAACCGGTAGGCAACATCAAGATAGGGGCTGTAGTCAAAGCTGTCTTGAGCTTCTGAAAGCTCGCCTCACACTCCTCTATCCACTGAAATGGGGCACCCTTCTGGGTCAATCTAGTCATAGGGGCAGCAATCGATGAAAATCCCTCCACGAAACGACGGTATAACCCGCCAAGCCAAGGAAACTGCGAATCTCTGTTGCTGAGGACGGCTTGGGCCAACTCTGCACGGCCTCTACCTTCCTCGGATCCACCCGAATACCCTCACTAGAAATCACATGGCCTAAGAATGCCATAGAACTCAGCCAAAACTCACATTTTGAGAACTTTGCATATAACTTTTTCTCCCTCAAGGTCTCTAGCACGGTCCTCAGGTGTTGCTCATGATCTTCCCGACTCCGGGAATACACCAGAATATCATCAATAAAAACAATCACGAACGAGTCAAGATATGGCCTGAACACACTGTGCATCAAATGCATGAAAGCTGCAGGGGCATTGGTCAGCCCAAATGACATGACAAGGAACTCGTAATGGCCATATCGAGTCCTGAAGGCAGTCTTCGGGATATCTGGCTCCCGAATATTCAACTGATGGTAACCTGAGCACAAGTCAATCTTCGAAAACACCTGTGCGCCCTGAAGCTGGTCAAACAGATCATCAATGCGAGGCAAAGGATAACGGTTCTTCACTGTAACCTTGTTCAACTGGCGGTAGTCAATACACATGCACATAGAACCATCCTTTTTCTTCACAAACAAAATAGGAGCACCCCACGGTGAAACACTAGGTCGAATAAAACCCTTACCAAGAAATTCCTGCAACTGATCCTTCAACTCCTTCAACTCAGGAGGGGCCATACGATACGGAGGAATGGAAATGGGCTGAGTGCCCGGCAACAGATCAATGCCAAAATCAATGTCTCTATCAGGCGGCATGCCTGGAAGATCAGCTGGAAATACATCGGGATAATCCCGTACCACTGGAACAGAATCAACAGAAGGGGTATCAACAGTAACATCTCTCACATAAGCCAAATACGCGGCACACCCCTTCTCAACCATGCCCTGAGCTTTAAGAAAAGAGATAACTCTACTGGGAGTATGATCTAAAGTACCACTCCACTCAACACGCGGGATACCTGGCAAAGCCAGCGTCACGGTCTTGGCGTGACAATCAAGAATAGCAAAGTGGGGCGACAACCAGTCCATGCCCAGAATAATGTCAAAATCCACCATACCGAGTAATAATAAGTCTGCTCTGGTCTCAAAACCACGAATAGTAACCAAACATGACCGATAAACGCGGTCCACAACAAGAGAATCTCCCACAGGAGTAGAAACATAAACGGGGGCACTCAAAGAATCCCGAGGCACACCCAAATGCGGAGCAAAGTAAGAAGACACATAAGAGTAAGTAGAGCCCGGATCGAATAGAACCGATGCCTCTCTGTGACAAACCAATATAATACCTGTAATGACGGAGTCGGAGGCAACAACCTCAGTGCGAGCAGGAATACAATAATATCTGGCCCGGCCCCTCTCGCGAGGGCGACCTCTATCTCCCCGACCTCCGCCCCTAGCTGGCTGGGCAGGTGGGGTAGCAGCTGGAGCTGTGACCATGGCCTGAGAACCCTGAGGAGCACGCTGTGGCTGAGAAGTCTGTGGGGGCGCGCTCCTCCCAAGTCTGGGGCAATCCCTCACCAAGTGACGTGTATCACCACACTCGTAACAAGCTCTGGGAGGACGCGGTGGCTGTGACTGGCTGGGACTAGGCCTGCTGGACTGACCTCTGGAATTACCCCGCGCAGGAGGCGCACTAGAAACTGGAGGTGCATAGTAAGGCTCCTGAGGTGGAGGTGGAGCTGGAGTAGTGCCGGCTGCTGGAAGAGCTGAATGTATAGGGCGACCCGAATAACCTCTGCCATAACGACCTGCTGATGGGGTACGGGCACCAGAGTAATGACCCGACTCTCGAGACCTCTTAGCCTCCCTCTCTCCTCGCTCCCTGGCGAGCATACCCTCAATCCTCCTAGCAATGCTCACTACCTGCTGATAAGGAATGTCCATCTCCAACTCTCGAGCCATGCTAGATCTGATGGGTGGAATAAGACCCTCAATGAACCTGCGAACTCTCTCCCGAACTGTAGCAACCAAAGCCGGTGCATGCCTGGCCAACCTAGTATAACGGACAACATACTCTGAAACGGTCATAGCACCCTGGCGCAAATGCTCAAACTCTGCGCGCCATGCATCCCTGAGACTTTGGGGGGACAAACTCTCTCATTAACATATCCGAGAACTGGGTCCAAGTCAGTGTATCAGCCTCGACTGGACTGTCTATCTCATAAGTGCGCCACCAATCATAGGCGGCTCCCCGAAGCTGAAAAGCAGTGAAAGAAACCCCGCTGGACTCCACGATGCCCATAGTGCGGAGAATACGATTAAAATCCTCTAGAAATCCCAAGGCATCGTCTGATGCTAATCCACTGAACATTGGGGGATCATACTTCTTGAACCTCTCAAGCCTGCGCTGCTCGTCCTCTGAAGCAGCTGACCCATCCTCGGGCTGAACTGGTGCTGCAAGCGGTGCCGGAATAATCTCGGGAACCTGCTCAACCTGCACTCGCTGCTCAGGAGTGCGGACGGCGGGAGTCTGTGCTCCTCCCCCGGCCTGGGATGTGGCTGCAGCAAGGGGAAGCAACCCCGCCTGAGCCAAGGTGGTGTACATGCTCATGAACTGAGCCAAAGTCTCCTGGAGCGCTGGAGTAGTAGTGGCAGTAGTAGGTGTGCCAGGTGCCTGGGCTCCGGCTGGATCTGCTGGTGGTACCTCGGCGGCAGCTCGCGCAGGTGCTCTGGCTGCACCACGTGCGCGTCCTCAACCTCTCCCCCAGCCCCGGCCTCTGACGGCTGCAGTAGGGGGCGCGGGTGCCTGATCATCTCGAGTGGCACATGTCCTCACCATCTGTGAGAGAATAGAAGTCAGAAGTTTAGAATTGATGCCAAAATATCGCACGACAAGGAATTCAAATGAAACGAAGATTTTTCCTAAACAGTTACATAGCCCCTCGTAGATAAGTACAGACGTCTTCGTACCGATCAGCGAGACTCTAATAAACCGGCCTGTGTTCCGCGACTCCTACGAACCT
>NW_017696012.1:0-3399 GCF_001879085.1 Nicotiana attenuata
AAGGTAAAGCTAATGGGTAATTGGCTTATGAGGGGAAACCATTTGTTATACTAGTTATACAAGTCTGGGAGCTAAGATCGCTTCTGTAAATGTATTATGACGAAATCTATGTCGAGGAGCACATCGTGAAGGTCGAAAACATTAAGGAGAGAATATGTTCTTACTCGGTTGAATATCCCAATAATGGAGGATCGAAAGGTATCTTCTATGTGTTATGATTCGAATAGGTGCAACCCATGCCCATGTATCAATTTTGATAATATAATACATGCAGTAGTGAGATTTATGTTGATATACATTGTGATGCTTGTCAAGTTGTGGCCGTGTTGCTAGGATGGTTTTGGTGATTCTCTGGCAGGTGGATAGGCCCAATTACAAGGGAAACTCTGCCGAAATTTTTGGGATTTAGTGAGAATTTGGTCGCTTGGAGGGTAGGCTTAACTGTTATGTGATTGAATGCAAGAAAATACAGAAGAGTTAAAATTCCAGATGATTTGAGTTTCCACAAGCTTATGAAAGAGTGAGTTCAATCTCACTATGGTATTACGACGGCAATGGAGCATATGTGTTATGAGTATAGTGTGTTGTGATATATTGCTTCGAGCCAAGTTGGGGAGCTTGCTAGTGGTTTGCGGATTGGTGGTTATGTACTTTGTTAGTTCTGATTTGATGCATGTTGGTGAATCAGCTCTGGTCGTGGAGATTGGGCCGGGAATGGCACGAGTGAAGGGAAAATTTTGACAAGATGTCATGAGCTCGGATGAGCAGGAAAGAAGTTTCGATTGTTAAGGTAAATTGGTATTGTCTTCAGCGTCACCTAAGATCGGTGTTTTGTAAAAAGGGTCTTTGCGTCCTGGCTAATGATTCTTGATCGCTTTTCANNCGAAGGTTGGATTTTGGCGAATTCCGGATGGTAGGTGAGATTTGATCCGAGGGTCGGAATGGAATTCCGAGAGTTGCAGTAGCTCCGTTAGGTGAGTTTTGGATATGCATGCAAAGTTTCAGATCGATTCGGAGGTGTTTAGGTCGGGTTTTAGATCAAATGCAAGTTTCGGAAGTTTTAGTTAACTTAGGCTTGAATCCGTGGTAATTCGATGATTTTGGTGTTTATGATAGTGTTTTTATGTTACGAGCAAGTTTGAATGAAGTAATAGAACATATCTGTGCGTTGAGGTCCCGAGGGCCTCGGGGTGATTTCGGATGGCTAACGGGTAATTTTGAACATGAAAAGTGCAGCAGAAAATTGCAGAGGTATTTTACTCTATGCAATCGCGTAGGTCTGGATGCGATCGCGTGGAAGGCCTGGAGGGGGTGCTCAGACTTGCTCTAAGCGATCGCATGAGGTGGTCTACGATCGCATAGATATGGGGGATGGTTCAGTGCGGTCGCGTAGTAGGAGGACACAGTGCTTTGCGATCGCAAGGAGTCTTCTGCGATCGCGTAAGAGGAATTCGTGGGCCTGGATTTTTGGCCTATGCGATCGCAGGGGTAGTGATGCGGTCGCATAGGGGTCGCTACAGTAGTCGGACAGAATGTTTTAAAACCCTTATATCCGCGACCCACATTATTTTTCCACCATTTTTACTCCGCCAAGAGAGCTTTTTGAGTGATTTGAAGAGGGTTTTCAACGGGTATTGATTTGAGGTAAGTCTCTTGACTAGAAAACACCATTTTATGGAAGAATCAACACTCAAATTCATGAAAGTGGGTAGAAATTGTGAAGAGCTAGGGCTTGGTTTTTGAAAACGAATTTTAGGATTTGAAAGGCCATTTGAGCTCCGTTTTCGGTAAACTTTATATGTACGGACTCGTGGCGAAACGAGGAATCCGTTGGTGTGATTTTTGGAATTTTTCGAGAAGTGGGCCCGGGGCTCGGGTTTTACCAACTTCGTGAATTTTAGTACTTTTCGAGTATTTTTGATTGGGTTATGTTTCTTTAACCCATATTTATGTATTCGTTGTGATTTTGACTAGATTCGACGCGCGAGGAGGTCGATACGAAAGGAAAAGGCATTGCGGACCATTCTACGGCCGGTTAGAGGTGAGTAGTTGGTGTATATGATGGCCTGAGGGTTTGAAACCCCGGCTTATCATATTGTGATGCTATTGTAGGGCGTTACTCGCACCCCATGGCAGGTGCGAGATTGTTTATGACTAGGGATTGTGACTTGGTCCATCCCGAACAAGAATTTATCTATATTGGCGACTGATACGCACCCTGTATTGAATATATCTGGGCTTATTGCCGTGTTTGGTGCCTTGTGCCGATCTGTAGCATCCTTAGAGGATGAATGTCATTGTGATAGCATGCTTTGTATAATCATTGATCTCAGTCCTGTGTTTGATCACTGCTACGAAACGCTAAGTCACTTTTCCTGAAGTTAAATATCTAAAGTGTATTCTTCTTAATAAATTGGAAATTGGAAAATTAATTAAATTTGTTACGTGACTCATATGCATATTGTGGATTGAGTATGGATCGGGCTGCACGCCGCAGCGAATGGTATGATTATATTGCGCTTGGGCTGAAGGAGCCCCTCCGGAGTCTGTACACACCCCTAGTGAGCGCCGTCGACGTTAAATGGATCGGGCTACGCGCCGTAGCGGTCATGTGCATTGCATTGCATCCTTACATTATACTTGACTGTTATATTTGAAGTTGTTTTGCTGTTGGTTCGTAGTTAGGTGTTGGACTGTTAGTTTTAGCTTTACTTTGTGGCATTTCGTGGATTTCTTATCTTCAGACATTTTATATGCTTATTACTCACTGAGTTGGTAGTACTCACCCCCTACTCCCTGCACCTTGTGTGCAGATTCAGGTACTTCGGGAGCTTAGTTGAGCTAGCCGCTGTTTCCAGAGTTCCAGAATGGTCGAGGTAGCTGCTTGACGTCCGCAGGATCCGACTCCTCCCTTATCCCTTTATTATTTCCGTACTTTAGAACTTACTTATTTTGAGGATTCTTGACTCTGTATTAGTTAGAGGCTCTAGACTCATGACCCCAGGTCTTTGGGAGTTACAGTTTATGTCAGTATTTCGTATTGTTTTAATTGAGTATTTCAACTATGAGTATTAATATTTGATTTTAAGTATCTGATTAATTGGTTTTGAGCTGTGTGCTCGGGTTGAGAGAGTAAATGGTCGGGCTTGCCTAGCATTAGTGTTGGGCGCCATCACGACCGGGTTTGGGGTCGTGACAAGTTGGTATCAGAGCCTAGGTTACTAGGCCTCATGAGTCATGAGCCGGTTTAGTAGAGTCTCGTGGAACGATACGGGGACGCCTGTATTTCTCCACGAGAGGCTGCAGAACCTTTAGGAAAACTTCACTTTCTTGGAATTCTTCTCGTGCGTACTTGATTCAGCTTGAGATATACCTCTTGAAATTCCTTCCACACATCAG
>NW_017696013.1:0-3399 GCF_001879085.1 Nicotiana attenuata
GCTCGGTGTCTCAACTAGTCAGCAGGTCAAATATGAGCATCAGAGACCCGGTGGTGTACTACAGCGGTTAGAGTATTCCCCGAGTGGAAGTTGGGAGAGGATTACTATGGATTTTTGTGAGTGGTCTCCCTCGTACCTCGAAGAAGTTTGATTCGATTTGGGTGATTGTGGATCGGCTGACCAAGTCCGCGCACTTCATTCCGGTGTGTACTACCTATTCTTCGGAGCGGTTGGCAGAGATTTTCATCCGAGAGATTGTTAGGTTGCATGGGGTCCCAGTTTCTATCATCTCGGATAGGGGCACTCAGTTTACTTCCCAGTTTTGGAGGACTTTTCAGCGAGAGTTGGGTACACAGGTAGAGTTGAGCACCGCATTTCATCCTCAGACGGACGGACAGTCCGAGCGTACCATTCAGATATTGGAGGACATGTTGCGTGCCTGTGTTATTGATTTTGGAGGTTCTTGGGCTGAGTTCTTGCCACTTGCAGAGTTCGCGTACAACAATAGCTATCAGTCCAGCATTCAGATGGCACCATATGAAGCCTTATATGGGAGACGGTGTAGGTCTCCGGTTGGTTGGTTTGAGCCCGGCGAGGCTAGACTATTGGGGACAGAGTTGGTTCAGGATGCCTTAGAGAAGGTGAAAGTGATACAGGAGAGACTTCGTACAGCTCAGTCGCGTCAGAAGAGTTATGCGGACCGGAAGGTTCGAGACGTATCCTACATGGTGGGCGAGAAGGTCTTGTTGAAGGTTTCGCCTATGAAGGGCGTTATGAGATTTGGAAAGAAAGGAAAGTTGATTCCACGGTTCATTTGTCCTTTTGAGATACTTAGCAGAGTTGGGGAGGTGTCCACATGCTTGCTTTGCCACCCAGCTTGTCGGGAGTTCACCAGTATTTCACGTTTCTATGCTCCGGAAGTATTTTGGGGACCCGTCCTATGTGTTAGACTTCAGCACGGTTCAGTTGGATGATGACTTGACTTACGATGTGGAGCCAATGGCTATTTTGGGTCGTCAGGTTCGGAAATTGAGATCAAAGGATATAGCTTCGGTAAAGGTACAGTGGAGAGGTCGGCCCGTTGAGGAAGCTACTTGGGAGATTGAGCAGGAGATGCGGAGCAGATATCCTCACCTATTTGAGACCTAAAGTATGCTTCTTGACCCGCTCGAGGACGAGCGTTTGTTTAAGTTGGGGAGGATGTGACGACCCAACCCGTCGTCTCATGTATTACAGCCCCGTTTCCCCCATTTATTGCTATTTCATGTTTTATTATCAGCAACGGGTGAGTTAGAGTGGAATTGAATTTGGTTTGGATAGGAAATGAAACACTTAGTCTCTTTAAGGAAGGTTTGGTTTGGAAAAGTCAACCGAACGTTGACTTATTAGTTAGAAGGCTCGGATGTGAATTCCGGTGATTCGGTTAGCTTCGGGAGGTGATTTGTGACTTAGGAGTGCGATCGGAAGTGATTTTGGAGATCCGGAGTAGAATTAGGCTTGAATTGGCAAAGTTGACATTTTGGCGAATTCCGGTGGATAGGTGAGATTTTGATCCGAGGGAATGGAAATCCGGGAGTTGCAGTAGCTCCGTTAGGTGATTTTGGATATGTCTGCAAATTTTCAGGTCATTCGGACGTCGTTTGGTCGGGTTTTTGATCGAATGCGTAATTCGGAAGTTTTTAAGAAACTTAGGCTTGAATTCGATGTGATTTGATGGTTTTAGCGTTGTTTGATGTGGTTTGATGATGGGAACAAGTTCGTATGATGTTTTGGATATGTTGGTGCCTTTGGTTGAGGTCCCGGGGGCCTCGGGATGATTTCGGATGGCTAAACGGAGGTTTTGAACTTTGAAAATGTTGCAGAAAATTGCCCAGCTGTTGCAGACCAAAATTGGTCTTCGCGTTCGCGGAAGGTAAAATCTTAGACCATCGCGATCGCGTGGGAAGGCCTCGCGTTCGCGTAGAAGGGCCTGGGGGGCCAGCCTAGTTTGTTCATCGCGTTCGCATGCGGAGTATCGTGTTCGCGTAGGAGGGTAAGCTGGACTATCGCGTTCGCGGGTAATATTTTGGTCAACGGAATTTGTTCAATGCAAACGCGGGGGTGTTGACCGCGTTCATGAAGGAAAAAAACCTGGGCGTCCAGAGGGGTTTTTATATTATTTTAACCGCGATCCCATTCATTATTTCCTCCATTGTTAACCTTCTTAAGAGCTTTGGGCAAGAAATTTCGAGGGTTTTGACTGAGAATCGAGTGGAGGTAAGTTCCTTGGCTTAATTACTCGAGTTTATGGTAAATTTATCATAGAAATCAGTAAAAATTCATCAAAATGGGGTAAGTTAGGGCTTGAGAAATTAGAATGTAAAAATGGAATTTGGAGGGTCAAACGAACTCCGATTTTGGTAAATTTTATATGTACGGACTCGTGGCGAGACGAGGAATCCGGTGATGTAAATTTTGTAATTTTTCGAGAAGTGGGCCCGGGGCTCGGGTTTTGCCAACTTCGTGAATTTTGGTGTTTTTCGAGTCTTTTCGATTGGGTTATGTTTCTTTGGCCTATTGTAATGTATTCATTGTGGTTTTAATCAGATTCAGCGTGCGAAGAGGTTGATTCGAAAGGCAAAGGCATAGCGAGCTAGACTTGTGGCCGGCTTGAGGTGAGTAATAGATACAGATGATGACCTGAGGGTTTGAAACCCCGATATATCACATTGTGACGCTATATTGAGGCGAGACACGTACTCTATGACGAGTGCGGGGTCGATTGTGACTGGGGACTATGACCTAGTCCGTTCCGAATTATGTTCGTACTGCGTTCTTGACTAGAAATTATTTGGTAATTATCCTACTTGGGGTTTATGAATTGTTTGGGGCTTTTTGCCTATCATGTGCATCCTTCAGGGATCCCTATCACTGCTTCCATGATGCTTAGCATATTTCATGATATCAGTCCTGAGTTAGACACTGCCTCGAAATGGTTAGTACATAAATAAAGGTTTAGGAACATATCCGCTATGTATACCAGTACGTGATTTCAATTTGGAATTGAGTATCACCAATTCAAACACAGTTGCACGTTTGTTCTGTTACATAACTATCGAATTTGGTTGTATATTACTTATCTACAAATTATCTACAATATTTCTATAAAAAAACTACATGTCAAATACTATATATATATATATATGTATTGAATTTAGTTCTATCTACAATATTTTTACAATAAAACTACATATCATATGTAGCTCAATATGAAATACAGAATTTTAATATTTCTACAAATTAACTACAAAATATCTATAAACGACAAAGATAATTTGTAGATATTTTGTATTCTGATTGTATATGAATTGTTTTTTATTTGTAATGTAATTGTAGGTGAGGGCTTCAACAGATCATATC
>NW_017696014.1:0-3399 GCF_001879085.1 Nicotiana attenuata
CCATATTTAGAGAGATTCTAGGGTTTATTACTTGGTGGCTAAGTCACCATCTCCCTATAAATAGAGGGTTCTATTCCATTGTAATTCATCCCAAAATTCAATAAGAATTCCTTCTCTCTTTTTCTCTGCAATACTCTTCTTCTTCTTTTATTGTTTTATAACACGTTATCAGCACGAGACTCTACCGTCTCAAGAAGCTCTTTGAGAAGATTAAGGTAATTTTTCTCCTCTTTTTAATTATGACTGACATTATGAAAAGAAAGTTCGTTGCCCTTGAAATTTCGGGCAAGAACTATATGACATGGGTGTTGGATGCTGAAATCCATTTAGATGCCATGGGTCTTGGAGACGCCATTAAAGACAGAAATAAAGCATCCACCCAAGACTGTGCTAAGGCCTTGATTTTCTTGCGCCATCACCTTGATGAAGGGTTGAAAATTGAATATCTCACAGTCAAAGATCCACTTATTTTGTGGAATGGCTTAAAAGAAAGATATGACAACTTAAAGTTGGTCACTCTTCCACAAGCACGATATGATTGGGCTCATCTGAGGCTCCAAGACTTTAAGTCTGTTTCTGAATATAATTCTGTGATGTTCAGAATTACTTCTAAATTGAAACTCTGTGGAGACACTATCACTGATTATGATATGCTTGAAAAAACGTTCACAACGTTTCATGCCTCCAATATGGTCTTGCAACAGCAGTACAGAGAGAAAGGTTTCAAGAAGTACTCTGAGCTGATTTCTCTTCTCCTTGTGGCTGAGCGAAACAATGACTTGCTCATGAGAAATCACGAAAAGCAACCCACTGGGTCTACACCATTGCCTGAAATGGATGAGGTGTATTCCCATTATGCTAAGCGTGGAAAAGGCCGTGACTCTATTCGTAATCGTGATCGTGGTCATGGTCGTAGCCGTGGCCATAGCCGTAGACAAGGAAGAAATTTTCCTGGTGTTAATCATCCCCCAAAGAGAAATAACCATCAAAAGTGGAAAGGGAAAGATGAGAAGCCAAAAGCAAATGGTTCAGAAACTGAATGCTATCGTTGCGGTGGAAAAGGGCATTGGGCAAATATTTATCGTGTACCAAGACATTTGGTTGAGCTTTATCAAGCATCTCTAAAAAATAAAGGCCCTGAAGCCAATTTTGTCTCTGACAATGATTTTGACATCACCCACTTGGATGTGACAGACTTCTTTGAGCGCCCTGACGGAAAAATAGACCACTTGATCGGTGATGGATCCGTGGTTAAAGATGATTGAGTAGTTCAATTTTTATTTGTGCCTGTTCGTAGTAGTTAATGAATAAAAATCATGTAATCATAGTTCGTTCTAACAGTAGTCATCGGGTGCGAAATCTTTTGTGATGATAGTATTACGATTTACATTGGATTTAACAATATATTAGCTACGGTCAATTTTTTTTTTTTACACTCTCATGTCCATTTAAATTCATCCAATTAATTACAATATTTTATAGCATCGTAATTATTTGTATCATAATGAGAGTTTGCTCGAAATTGCATTAAAAGATTATTGTTGAATCACTGGGTTAACTTTGTTTTCTCCCCATTTTCTCTAAAAATACTAATGTTTATTTGTATATTTCTTTTATATGTCAAACCATGTGAAGTAAATATGGATATCTCTCAAAGCAAACTTGGATCAAAGTTCAATTGTAAAAATATTTGTTTAGTTGATTCATGTACGACACATACAATATTCAAAGAGAAGAAATATTTCTCTCATTTAAGTATGTGTAAGGCAGATGTTACTACAATTTCTGGTAGTAGTAAATTAATTGAAGGCTCTGGAAGAGCTACTATAACTCTGCCTAAGGGAACAATACTTATCATAGAGAATGCAATGTTCTCCTCCAAGTCCAAGATGAACTTGTTGAGTTTTAAAGATATCCGTCAAAATGGATATCATATTGAGACAATAGATGAGAATAATCTTGAATATCTCATCATTACCAAAAATGTCTCTGTCCAGAAAAGGGCTATTGAGAAGTTCACATCTTTGTCTTGTGCCCTGTATTGGACAAGAATTAGTGCAATTGAGGCACATTCTATTGTAAACCAAAAGATTACCGATTCCAATACTTTTGTACTTTGGCATGATCGATTGGGACACCCTGGATCAATTATGATGAGACGAATTATAGAAAACTCAAATGGGCATCCATTAAAGAATTTAAGGATTCTTTTAAATAATGAATTTTCTTGCACTTCTTGTTATCAAGGCAAGTTAATTATTAGACCATCACCAACAAAGGTTGGAATTGAGTCCCCTGCGTTTTTGGAACGTATACAAGGGGACATTTTGTGGACCTATTCACCCACCTAGTGGGTCGTTTAGATATTTCATGGTCTTAATAGATGCATCTTCTAGATGGTCTCATGTGTGCATATTGTCATCACGCAACCTCGCGTTTGCAAAATTAATGGCACAAATAATTCGATTACGGGCACAATTCCCCGATAATCCAATTAAGTCTATTAGACTTGATAATGCTGCTGAGTTTTTATCCCAAGCATTTAATGATTATTACTTATCAATCGGGATAAAAGTGGAACATCCTGTAGCTCATGTTCACACTCAAAATGGTCTTGCAGAGTCTTTAATTAAACGTCTGCAATTGATAGCAAGACCGTTACTCATGAAAACGAGGCTGCCCACTTCTGTTTGGGGTCACGCCATTTTGCATGCAGCAATGCTAGTTCGTCTCAACCGACAAATTATCATAATATTCCCCGTTGCAATTAGTTTTGGGTCATGAACCTAATATATCCCATTTAAGAATTTTTGGATGCGCAGTATATGTGCCTGTAGCACCGCCATATCGCACCAAAATGGGTCCCCAAAGAAGGTTAGGAATATACGTTGGGTTTGAATCGCCCTCCATTATTCGCTATCTTGAAACATTAACGGGGGATTTATTCACTGCTCGATTTGCAGATTGTCGATTCAATGAGACACTTTTCCCAAAATTAGCGGGAGAAGTTGGTGAAACCAAACGGGAAATTTTGTGGAAAAATCCATCATTATCTCATCTTGATCCACGCGCCTCAATTTGTGAAAAAGAGGTGCAAAAGATTATTCATTTGCAGAGAATAGCAAATCAAATGCCAGATGCATTTACGGATATGAAAAGGATAACAAAATCACATATCCCTGCGGAGAATGTTCCAATCCGTATTGATGTCCCTATTGGACAATCTTCTAGTGTCATAGCTAATGAGTCAAAAGCACGCCTTAAACGTGGCAGACCATTAGGTTCCAAAGATCGAAATCCTAGAAAAAGGAAAACAAATGATAAAAATGACACTACGAAAGAATCTCATGAAGAAATCCACAATTTAATAAATTTTGAGATTCATGAGGAGTTCACTGA
>NW_017696015.1:0-3399 GCF_001879085.1 Nicotiana attenuata
ATGTCAAAGAGCCGGCGGTATTTCCAAGAAGGATGAGATGCCCCTCAATACAAGTTCTTGAGGTGGATATTTTTTATGTTTGGGGCATCGATTTCATGGGTCCGTTCGTGAGCTCCTGTGGTAATACTTACATTCTCGTGGCGGTGGACTATGTTTCAAAATGGGTGGAAGCCGTGGCTCTACCCAACAATGAAGCCCGAAGTGTTGTAGCATTTTTGAAAAAGAGTATCTTTACGAGATTTGGTACTCCTCGGGCCATTATTAGTGATGGGGGGTCCCATTTTTGCAACAAGGCTTACGACTCATTGCTTGCTAAGTATGGAGTTAATCACAAAGTGACCACCCCCTATCATCCACAAGCTAGTGGACAAGTGGAAGTCTCAAATCGGGAGATAAAGAGTATTTTGTCCAAATCGGTGAATGCTAATAGGACCGATTGGTCGAAGAAATTGGATGATGCTCTTTGGGCTTATCGGACGGCTTACAAGACTCCAATTGGTATGTCCCCGTATCGGTTGGTGTTTGGTAAAGCTTGCCATCTTCCGGTGGAACTTGAGCACAAGGCTATGTGGGCATTGAGGAAGTTGAACTTGGAATGGGATGTTGCAGCAAATCTCCGAGTGGAGCAATTGAATGAGCTTGATGAGTTTAGATTTCATGCTTACTCCAGCTCGTCCTTGTATAAGGACAAGATGAAGTACCTCCATGACAAGTATGCTCAAGGTAAATAATTCAAGGTGGGTGACATGGTTCTTCTTTTCAACTCCCAGTTGAGGTTATTCCCGGGAAAGCTCAAGTCTAGGTGGAGTGGTCCATTTGAAGTTGTTGGGGTGACCCCATTTGGTGCTATTGATCTCAAGAACAAAAATGGTGAAGTTTTCCGAGTCAATGGGCATCATGTGAAGCATTACTTGGGGAAGATTGATGACAGCCACGTGGTGGCACTCCTTCATTTGAAGTGATATTGTGGTAAAATGCGTCGTGCCGCGACGTTAAATCAGGCGCTTATTGGGAGGCAACCCATGTCTTTTTCTTTCTTTTTATTTTTCCGTTGTAGATTAGGATTTTTCAACTCATGGTTTGTGAGATGTTGCAGGGTTATGTTGGACCAGTGCAGGGCAAAAGTAGCAAAAATTATAAGGTCTCTGAAGTTTGCCTACGCGGCCGCGCACCAAAACAGTGCGGTCCGCGTAGGCTGGTGAAATGGGAGCTGAGTCTCTGAAGAAAGCTGCGCGGTCCGCGTGACATATTTATGCGGTCCGCGTAGGAGAAGCCCAAATTACATGCTCTCTGAAGTTTCCCACGCGGCCGCGTGACATAACAGCGCGGTCTGCGTGGGCTGTTCTGGCAAGTAAGGATGCTGGAAATCCAGCACGGTCCGCGGCAATTTCTGCGCGGCCTCGCTGGTGGGTAAGTAATGGGTCCCACAGTGTTTTCTATAAATAGAGACCTAGGCTTCATTTTAACCTTTTCGCCAATTTTCTACCTGAGCTCTCAATTTTCACTGTGCATCAAAAGAACTTGCTTCAAATAGTTAAAACTTTCACAACCCCTGGTAACATTCCTCACTAATCTCATTCATAGTTTAATTTTTTTATTTTATTTGCTTCCTATTAGTATAACTTCTTATTTTCTTCTTTCTCTCTTAGTTTTACTTGTTAGGGTAGATTTTGTGTGTTTATGTGAAACAATGGGCATGAATTCTTGATTAGTAACTGAGTAGGGACAATTAGGACCCATAATTTGAACAAAAAATTGGACTTAAATGAAAATCCCCATACTTAGTTAATTGTCTGCCCTATGCGGCCGCGCGTCCTTTCTGCGCGGTCCGTGCCAGCCTAGCGCGGCCGCGGTCCAAAACAGTGCGGACCGCATCGGTGTGATTCAGAGAGGGGTTTCACTTGAACAACTTAAGCACGGTCCGCGCTCCAGCTTTATGCGGTCCGCGCTACCCCAGCGCTTCCGCGTGGCACTTTTGCGTGGTCCGCGCCCCTTCTATTCTGCAACCCTGTTTCTAAACCATGCTTTCAACTGTACCATCCAATTCACTGCATATGCTTCAACTAACAATGTTAGACTTTTCTTTGTAGATCATGGTTAAGCAACGAGGAGGAAAAGAACAACCACCCGGGAGGGGTGGTTCCTCCCGAGGGGAAAAAGGAAAGCGGGTTGTTAAACTCACTCCCCAGACTCAGGAGAATATAAAAAAGACCTGCAAGATAATAAGGGAAGCTGATAGAGCTGCCTCCCACTCTTCGGGGAGTGAGTATGCACCATCCCAGAGTATTACTTCTGAATCTGCTCCCACTCACATGTCTCTCTCGCTCCAATTGCATGACTCTCCTTCAACTTCACCTAGCTCCAAAGGACAAGCTGATAAAAACCTCAAAAAACCGGTGAATGTAGTTTTGGACTCGTCTGATGAGTTCGAAGACATAAGTGAGGCACAATACTCCACCTCCCCCACAGCTTCATTATCTGGGGAGAGTGCAGGATATGGTGAGGGGGTGAGCCCCAAGTTGGTGGTGTTGATAGAACAAGAAAACCGGAAGCATGGGCTGATAGATTTGTAAGTGAAATAGCCTTCCACAGATTTTGATAGTGGTGGCCCAAAAGAAAATTGATTCCGGAGAGGCAATTTATTGACTCTGATCTTCTTCCTCTAAACCCACATGTGCAAGCACAATTCCGTACTAGAGAGGGTTGGGGGTTCTTCAAGGAACGTTGCATAGTCGCAAACGAACATATGGTGAAAGAATTTTACTGCAATGTTTACCATGTAGTGAAAGACTCAAAGGCGACACAAGTGAGGGACAAAGTGGTGATGTTTGATGGGAAGTCTCTGAATCAGTTTTTGGGTTCAACGAAGAGGACGAAACCCAATACTTAGAAAAGATGGCAATGAAAGAAGAGGTTCGCCCGTGGTTGGCCCAGCACTTGGCAGCCCCGGGCACTGTCCCAGTTTGGTTGAAAGCAGGGGAGAAGATTCTGAGAAACACGTTCAGTTTTGAAGCAAAGGGTTGGTTGACCTTCGTGTGTAGTAGGCTTGACCCCTCCACTCATGATCACACAGTTCCTATTCCCCGTGCAGTGTTAGTGGCTTCTATTATGGCTGGTTTTCCTCTGAATGTGGGCAACATCATGTCAAGGGTTATTTCTACGGTCGGGCAGGAGACCAACACAAACTACCCCTTCTCGAACACTCTTTCCCTGTACTTTAGAGAATTGAAGGTGAAGAAGAAGAGGTTTGATGTCCAGGTAGATCCAGTGGCCCCCTACTCATGGTACAGTCAGTTGGGTCCCGACAACCCAAAGAGGTCCAAAAAGCCTCAGGCATCCACTTCCACCGCACCTGGCCAGTCTGAGGAGCCAGCGGTTATTGAGCAGTCCACTGAGCCT
>NW_017696016.1:0-3397 GCF_001879085.1 Nicotiana attenuata
AAAACTTACTATTTTGAGCATTCGACTGACTATGGGGCGAACTCTGACCAGCTATTGTTGTTTGAATCCTTCGGGATTCTTGACACGTAACATCCCTAATCGTGTGTTTTCAAAAGAAAACACGTGATTAGGGAAATTACGGTCCAAAATCCCCAAGATTTCTGAGTTAGGGTTCTGCCGGAATTTGGGATTCAGAGTTTGTAATGTTCCGGGCAGATTCGAGACAAGTGGCTATGGGGGTTGGGTAGAGGAGGTTCGGACGGTTCTGTGGTGTGAATTTGGGTTAATTTGGGACAACTGATGTCATGGCCGGAAAACTTTAAACCGTTATTCGAAGGATTCGGCGTTGATTCGAGGGACGGGGTCTGGGGAATTAGGTAGAGGAGGTGAAGGCGGTTATGTGGTGTTAATTTGGGGTGGTTTGGACGGAGTTGTGTCATGGCCGGAAAACTTCGATCTAATATTCGAAGCTTTGGGGTGGGATTCAAGGAGAAACAAGGCTAGATTCGTGACGAGGAGGATGAGATGAAGCGGTGGTGTAATTTTCAGGTGGTTTGGATGATCGCCGCCGGCGGAGGCGATTTCCGGCCGGCGGCAAGCGGCGGAGGACGGCGAGGTTAAGGGTCTCTGATGAACAGGTGAGAGAGACGGGAGGGTGAGGGGGTCTGAGGGGGGTAGGGTAGTGTTAGGACATATTTATACCACAAAACCTAGGCAGTTCTCGTCCGTTGGATCAAAAGAATCGAGGGTTGTGATTAAATTGGGGAAAACGGGGTCGTTTTGGTAGGGTGTGGAGGCTGGACCGGGTTGGCTATGACTGGGCTTAATTTTGGCCGGATTTTTGGGATTTCATCTTGGGCGTTTGGGCTAGGATTGGCTTGGAAGGGGTTTGGGTTTGGGCTTGAGTGCCTGAACAAAATGGCCCAATGTTGGCCAGCCCTATGCTTCTTTATTTTAGTTTCTTTTTATTCTTTTATTTATTCTTGTTTTGTTTTTGTTTTCATTTGTTTATATATATTTTTTTTATATTTTCTGACTTAATAAAAATGCAAAAATAAAGACCTAGTATATTTAAAAGTTAAACTATTTCCTAAAGACGTTTAAAAACTAGTTCAGGGCAAATTCAACAATTAAAAAATGCAAAACTGGACTATTTTTGTTATTTTCCTCTTCCTAAAAATAACTCAACTACTAATTAATCCTAAAAATGTGAAATTAAATTCTAAATGCAAATGCCAAGTGTTTGTATTTTTTTATATTTTCATATGAATTAAAATGCACAAATAAATGCAAACAATTAACAGAAAATAACACAAACTTCACGAAAAATTACGAAATACTAAAGAAATTGTTTTATTTGAAATTTTTGGGAATTATTGCTTAGGGCAAAAATCACGTGCTCACATTAATTGCTCCGGAGGACCAATAGAAGACCACATTCACCTGCCCATATGGTACATTTGCTTTTTCTCGGATGTCGTTCGGGTTGTGCAATGCTCCGGCGACCTTCCAACGATGCATGATGGCTATTTTCACCGATATGGTGGAAGACATTTTGGAGCTCTTTATGGATGATTTTAGTGTGGTTGGTGATTCATTTGAAAAATGTTTGGGTAATTTGGATAGAGTGTTGGCCCGGTGTGAAGACACCAATCTAGTTCTTAATTGGGAAAAATGCCACTTCATGGTTGGAGAGGGCATAGTGTTGGGTCACAAAATTTCTAAGCATGGGATTGAAGTAGACAAAGCCAAGATTGAGGTGATTTTATGACTTCCTCCCCCCACTTCTGTCAAGGGGGTGAGAAGTTTCCTTGGGCATGCGGGGTTCTACCGGCGGTTTATCAAGGACTTTTCGAAGGTAGTGAATCCTCTTTGCAAGTTGCTAGAGAAAGATGCTAAGTTTGTGTTTGATGAGAAATGCATGGAGGCCTTTGAACTTCTTAAGCACAAGTTGACCACCACCCCGATCATTATCGCACCCAATTGGAGCTTGCCTTTCGAGCTCATGTGCGATACAAGTGACGTTGCGGTTGAGGCAGTTTTGGGTCAAAGAGTGAACAAAATGTTTCATCCCGTGTACTATGCAAGAAAGAATATGAATGACGCTCAACGGAACTACACGGTGACGGAGAAGGAATTGTTGGCTATTGTGTTCACCATGGAAAAATTTTGGCCATATCTTATGGGAGCCAAAGTCATAGTGCACACCGACCATGCCGCCCTTAGGTATTTGATGACCAAGAAAGATTCCAAGGCAAGGTTGATGCGATGGGTGTTACTTCTTCAAGAGTTTGATTTGGAAATAGTGGACCGGAAAGGTAGTGAGAACCAAGTAGCGGATCATTTGTCCCGCTTGGAGGAGGAAGGAAGGCCGTGTGATGGCTTGGAGATCAATGATACATTCCCCGATGAGCAACTACTTTCTGTGTCAATGTGTGATATGCCATGGTTTGTGGACATTGCTAATTTCCTTGTAACTAGCATCATCCCCTGTGAGCTCTCTTCTAACCAAAGGAAGAAGCTCAAACGGGATAGTTTGGACTTCTATTGGGACGAGCCATACTTGTTCAAGATTTGCACCGACGGAGTCATCCGGAGGTGTGTACCTGAGGAGGAGCAATTTAGCATTCTAGAGGCTTGTCATTCATCCCCTTATGGTGGCCATCATGGAGGGGCGAGGACGGCTTCAAAAGTTCTGAGTTCTGGTTTTTATTGGCCAACCTTGTTCAAAGATGCAAGTGATCTAGTAAAAAGATGTGATCAATGTCAACGAGCGGGCGGGATTTCCAAGAAAGATGAGATGCCTCTAAACACCATTCTTGAAGTTGATGTCTTTGATGTATGGGGTATCGATTTTATGGGCCCTTTTGTAAGCTCGTGTGGAAACACCTACATTCTTGTGGCGGTTGATTATGTCTCAAAATGGGTCGAGGCCGTGGACTTGACCAACAATGAAGCTAGGAGTGTAGTGGCATTTCTGAAGAAGAGTATTTTCACATGGTTTGGTACACCTCGGGCAATTATTAGTGATGGAGGATCGCATTTTTGTAATAGAGCTTTTGATGCCTTGCTTTCCAAGTATGGTGTGAACCACAAAGTGTCTACGCCTTATCATCCTCAAGCAAGTGGCCAGGTGGAAGTGTCTAACAGGGAGATCAAGAGCATTTTGTCCAAGACCGTCAATGCCAATAGGACCGATTGGTCTAAAAAGTTAGATGATGCTCTATGGGCTTACCGGACCGCTTACAAGACCCCAATTGGTATGTCACTGTACCGGTTGGTATTGGGAAAGCATGTCATCTACCGGTGGAGTTGGAGCATAAGGCCATGTGGGCCTTGAGGAAGCTTAATCTTGAGTGGGATGTTGCGGGCTAATCTTCGTATTGAACAACTCAAT
>NW_017696017.1:0-3397 GCF_001879085.1 Nicotiana attenuata
AAGCCAAACCTGAATAACACTGAACCGGTTAATTTGGGAACGGCCGAGGAAATAAGGGAAACCAAAATAAGCATTCACACAGATCAACACACTCGAGATGCAATAATCCAGCTCCTGTTCGAATTCAAAGATGTGTTTGCTTGGTCATACGACGATATGCCAGGACTGAGTATGGATTTAGTGGTGCATAAGCTGCCAACTCACCCCGATTGTCCTCCAGTACAGCAAAAGCAAAGGAAGTTCAAGACTGATATCAGTGACAAGATCAAAGAGGAAGTCACAAAACAGTTGAAGGCGGGGGTAATCCGAGTGGTCCAATATACCACGTGGTTGGCTAATGTGGTCCCAGTACCAAAGAAAGACGGGAAAACCCGGGTGTGTGTGGATTACCGAGATTTGAACAGGGCAAGTCCCAAAGATAATTTCCCGTTACCTAACATTCACATCCTTGTTGATAACTGCGCCAAACATGAAATACAGTCTTTCGTAGACTGTTACGCAGGATATCACCAAGTGTTGATGGATGAAGAGGATGCCGAAAAGACAGCTTTCACTACACCATGGGGAACCTACTGTTATCGGGTCATGCCGTTTGGGCTGAAGAATGCTGGGGCAACTTATATGAGGGCCATGACCACCATCTTCCACGATATGATGCATCAAGAAATAGAGGTGTATGTGGATGATGTAATCGTTAAGTCACGAACTCAGAACGATCACGTTCGAGATTTGAGAAAGTTTTTTGAACGGTTGCGCAAGTATGATCTGAAATTGAATCCAGCTAAATGTGCTTTCGGAGTCCCATCGGGCAAGCTCTTGGGTTTCATAGTCAGCAGGAGAGGTATTGAGTTGGATCCAACAAAGATAAAGGCCATTCGAGATTTACCTCCTCCAAGAACTAAGAAGGAGGTGATGAGTTTATTGGGCAGGTTAAACTATATCAGTCGGTTCATCGCTCAATTGACTACCACCTGTGAGCCAATATTCAAGTTATTGAAGAAAGATGCGGCTATCAAGTGGACGTCCGAATGTCAAGAGGCCTTTGATAAAATCAAGGAATATTTGTCAAATCCTCCAGTATTGGTCCCACCAGAACAGGGACGACCTCTCTTCTTGTATCTGACAGTGTTGGAAAATTCTTTTGGCTGTGTCCTCGGTCAGCATGACATAACCGGAAGGAAAGAGCAGGCAATTTACTATCTAAGCAAGAAGTTTACTGGCTACGAGGCCAAATACACCTTGTTGGAAAGAACATGCTGCGCCCTGACGTGGGTTGCCCAAAAGCTGAGACATTATCTTCAAGCCCATACCACCTATCTAATAACCAGGTTGGATCCTTTGAAATACATATTCCAGAAACCGATGCCCACTGGGAGGTTGGCAAAATGGCAAATCTTGCTCACTGAATTTGACATAGTCTATGTTACTCGCACGGCAGTGAAAGCCCAGGCTTTGGCGGATCATTTGGCTGAAAACCCGGTCGACGAAGAATATCGACCGTTAAGCACCTATTTCCCAGATGAGGAAGTAAACTCGGTGGAAGCCATCTCTGAGGACACTCGGGCTTGGAAAATGTTCTTTGATGGAGCAGTAAATGCGAGAGGTGTAGGTATTGGGGCGATCTTAATATCACCCAATGGCCAACACTACCCGGCTACAGCCAGGCTCCGTTTCTTTTGCACAAACAATACAGCTGAGTATGAAGCCTGCATCATGGGCATGAACATGGCAATTGACCAAGATGTTGAAGATTTATTAATCATGGGGGACTCTGACTTGATTATCCGACAAGCCCAAGGAGAATGGGAAACTCGAGATGTTAAGCTCATTCCTTATCGACAGCATGTGGAAGATCTCACCAAACGCTTCAAGTCGGTAAAATTCAGGTATATCCCTCGGTGTCATAATGAACTAGCCGATGCACTTGCCACTCTAGCTTCAATGTTGCCTTACCCTGGCAATGTCCATATTGACCCTTTAGAGATTCAAATCAAAGAAAAGCACGGGTATTGCAATGCAGCTGAGGTGGAACCAAGTGGTCAGCCCTGGTATCAAGATATCAAGAGATTTCTGAAAACACAGGAATACCCTGAGCAGGCCACCGGAGATCAGAAGAGAACCATTAGACGACATGCGAGTGGTTTCTTTTTAAGTGGTGATGTTTTGTATAAAAGAACCCCGGACCTCAACTTGCTAAGATGTGTTGACGCCGAAGAAGCTGGAAGAATTATGCATGAAGTACACGCAGGAGTGTGTGGACCTCATATGAATGGTTATGTGATGGCAAAGAAAATTTTGCGAGCCGGGTATTACTGGATAACCATGGAGAAGGACTGTTTCAGTTTTGTTCGGAAATGTCATCAATGCCAGGTGCACGGCGACTTGATTCATGCACCTCCGACAGAACTCCATCCGATGTCAGCACCTTGGCCGTTTGTCGCTTGGGGCATGGATGTCATTGGGCCGATCGAGCCGAAAGCTTCGAATGGGCATAGGTTCATACTGGTAGCAATCGACTATTTCACAAAATGGGTTGAAGCCATCACCCTCAAGTCAGTCACCAAGAAAGCCGTGGTAGACTTTGTGCACTCCAACCTCATTTGCCGCTTTGGCATTCCTGCAATTATTATTACAGACAATGCAGCTAACTTGAACAGTCGCCTGATGGAGGAGGTATGTGAACAATTCAAGATAACGCATAGAAACTCAACTCCCTATCGGCCAAAAGCCAATGGTGCTGTCGAGGCAGCAAATAAGAACATCAAGAAGATTTTGAGAAAGATGATTCAAAGCTCCCGGCAATGGCATGAAAAGTTACCCTTCGCATTACTTGGGTATCGCACCACAGTACGTACATCAATTGGAGCAACACCGTACTTGCTAGTTTATGGTACCGAAGCAGTCATACCCGCAGAAGTGGAAATTCCTTCACTCCGGATAATCGTTGAGGCAGAGATTGAGGACAGTGAATGGGTTAAAACCCGACTAGAGCAATTGTCATTAATTGATGAAAAACGGATGGCCGCGGTTTGTCACGGACAGCTGTACCAACAAAGAATGGCCCGTGCCTATAATAAGAAAGTGCGTCCCAGGAATTTTGAAGTGGGACAGCTGGTACTCAGACGCATTCTCCCTCATCATCAGGAAGCAAAAGGGAAGTTTGCCCCTAATTGGAAAGGTCCATACATCATCCGGAAAATATTGCCAAGAGGAGCACTGTATCTGGGAGACATCGAAGGGAATGATCCTGAGACAGCAGTCAACGCAGATGCAGTAAAAAGGTACTATGTCTAATCCTCATTCGGCGATGGCTTTTGTGCAATTGAGATGACGAAGGCTTTCTTTCTCGCTATCCAAACACTATCAACCCTTTGTAAACCCATTTCGAGCCGGTTAC
>NW_017696018.1:0-3396 GCF_001879085.1 Nicotiana attenuata
AACTCCACCTGTGTACCCAACTCTCGCTGAAAAGTCTTCCAGAACTGAGAAGTAAACTGAGTACCCCTGTCTGAGATAATAGACACTGGAACACCATGCAATCGAACAATCTCCCGGATAAAGATCCCTGCCAGCCGCTCCGATGAATAGGTAGTACATACTGGAATGAAGTGCGCGGACTTGGTCAGCCGATCCACAATCACCCAAATCGAATCAAGCTTCTTCAAAGTCCGAGGGAGACCACTCACAAAATCCATAGTGATCCTCTCCCACTTCCACTCTGGAATAATCATCCGCTGAAGTACGCCACCCGGTCTCTGATGCTCATATTTCACCTGCTGATAGTTAAGACTCCGAGCCACAAATCCTACAATGTCTTTCTTCATTCTTCTCCACCAATAGTGCTGCCTCAAATCCTGATACATCTTCACAGCACCCGGATGAATGGAATACCGCGAGCTGTGGGCCTCCTCCAATATCAACTCCCTAAGCCCATCCACATTGGGCACACAGATCCGGCCCTGCATCCTCAACACACCATCCTCACCAATAGTCACGTCTCTGGCATCATCATGCTGAACCCTGTCCATAAGGACAAGCAAATGCGGATCATCATACTGGCGCTCTCTGATGCGATCATATAAGGAAGACCGAGAAACCACACAAGCCAACACCCGACTGGGCTCCGAAATATCTAGTCTCACTAACCGATTGTCCAAGGCCTGAACATCAACTGCGAAGGGCCTCTCCCTAACTGGAATATACGCCAAACTCCCCATACTAACTGCCTTTCGGCTCAAAGCATCGGCCACTACATTGGCCTTCCCCGGGTGATACAAAATGGTAATATCATAATCCTTAAGTAACTCTAGCCACCTCCGCTGCCTCAAATTAAGATCCTTTTGCTTGAACAAATGCTGAAGACTGCGATGATCGATGAATACCTCACAAGATACGCCATACAAGTAGTGCCTCCAAATCTTTAAAGCATGAACTATAGCAGCCAACTCCAAATCATGTACAGGGTAGTTCTTCTCGTGGGGTCTTCAACGTGACGAGAAGCATAAGCAATAACTCTACCCTCATGCATCAATACACATCCAATCCCAACTCTAGAAGCGTCACAATATATAGTATAAGAACCTGAAGCTGATGGCAAAACCAATACCGGAGCTGTGGTCAAAGCTGTCTTGAGCTTCTGAAAGCTCTCTTCGCAGTCGTCCGACCATACAAATAGAGCACCCTTCTGAGTCAACTTGGTCAAGGGCGATGCAATAGAGGAAAATCCCTGAACAAACCGGCGATAATAACCTGCCAAACCAAGGAAACTACGAATCTCTGTGGCTGAGGTCGGTCTGGGCCAACTCTGAACTGCCTCTATCTTCTTCGGGTCGACCTGAATACCCTCGCTGGACACCACGTGCCCCAAGAAAGCCACTGAACTGAGCCAAAACTCACACTTGGAGAAATTTGAATAAAGTTTCTCCTCCCTCAATCTCTACAATACAACTCGCAAATGTTGCGCGTGCTCCTCCTGACTACGCGAGTACACCAGGATATCATCAATAAAAACAATAACGAACGAATCCAGATAAGGCCGAAATACATTGTTCATCAAATGCATGAACGCTGCTGGGGTGTTGGTCAGCCCAAAAGACATAGCCAGAAACTCATAGTGCCCATATCTAGTCCTGAAAGCAGTCTTCATAATATCTGAATCCCTGATCTTCAACTGGTGATAGCCCGAACGGAGATCAATCTTGGAGAACACCCTCGCTCCCTGAAGCTGGTCAAATAAATCATCAATGCGAGGCAGGGGATACTTGTTCTTCACTGTTACTTTGTTCAATTTCCTGTAGTCAATGCACATTCTCATGGTGCCATCCTTCTTATTCACAAACAGAACCGGTGCACCCCACGGTGACACACTAGGCCGAATGAACCCCTTATCTAGGAGTTCCTGAAGCTGATCCTTCAATTCCTTCAACTCCGCTGGTGCCATATATATGGCGGAATGGAAATGGGTTGAGTGCCCGGCACCAGGTCAATACCAAAATCAATATCCCTGTCCAGGGGCATGCCCGGCAGGTCTGCAGGGAAAACATCGGGAAACTCCCTCACAACTGGAACAGAATCAATGCTAGGAGTCTCGGCTCCAACATCCCTCATGAACGCCAAATATGAAAGACAACCCTTCCCAACCATACGCTGGGCCTTTAGGAATGAAATCACCCTACTGGAAACATGATCAGTCACACCACGCCACTCGATCCTCGGTACACCCGGTATAGCCAAAGTGACTGTCTTAGCATGACAATCTAGAATAGTGTGACACGGAGATAACCAGTCCATGCCCAAAATAACATCAAAATCCACCATGCTCAATAGCAACAGATCAACTCGGGTCTCCAGACCCCCAATAGTAACCAAACATGACCGGTATACATGGTCTACAACAGCAGTATCGCCCACCGGGGTAGATACATGAAAAGGTAAAGCAAGACACCCTCAAGACGTACCCAAATAATGAGCAAAATATGAGGACACATAAGAATAGGTGGAACCGGGATCAAATAAGACTGAGGCATCTCTGTGGCAGACTGAAATAATACCTGTAATGACGGCATCTGAAGCAATAGCATCTGTCCTGCTAGGGCGACCCCTGGCTACCTGACCCTCACCCCTAGCTGGCGGGGCGGGTGCTGAAGAAACCGGACCAGAAGACGAGGGCTGACCCCTCTGCTGAGATGAGCTAGCAGCACGACGAGGACACTGCCTCCACATATGCCCAAACTCTCCACACTCATAGCAGCTCCCAGGTGCTGGAGACTGGGATTGAAGGGAACCCTTCATGCCGGAGTGACTAGCTGATGTACTCGGCCTGGAAGAACCCTGAGCAGACGGGGCACGAGATGAACTCTGTGCTGGAAGAGCGATGAGAGATGGCTGACTCTGCTGAGAACCATGATAACCACGACCTGAAGATGCCCCGCGATACTCGGGACGAGCCGACTGAGCGGGCCTGAAAGAACGACCCCGTCCCTGCTGGAACTGGCCCCTCGAAGGAGCGCTACTGTAACTACCAGAACCTCGAGGCCTCTTGGCCTCCCTCTCCTCTCGATCCTGACGGCGAACTGCCTCAATATCTCGAGCTATATCAACCACCTCCTCGAATGAAGCACCCAATACTCTCTCTCTAGTCATAAGAACACGAAGATGGTAGTTAAGGCCATCACAAATCTCCTAATCCGCTCCCGATCCGACGGAACCATCCAGACGGCATGACGAGCCAACTCTGAAAACCTCATCTCATACTGAGACACAGTTCATATCTCCCTGTCGTAGCCACTCAAACTGCCTGCGCAGCTCCTCTCTGCGGGACTGCGGTACATACTT
>NW_017696019.1:0-3395 GCF_001879085.1 Nicotiana attenuata
AAGTTCAACTACGGTTGAACCAAGACAGGCTATGCGCCTTCGCCAAAAAGTTCAACTACGGTTGAACCGGGACTCAAGCTATGTGCCTTCGCCACCAAATTTAACAAAGTCCAACCACGGTTGAACCAAGACTCGGACTATGTGCCTTCGCCATTAAATCCAACGAGCTCGACCTTGCTCGAGCTGCAAGGATGGACGCCTTCGTCCTCAACTTTAGCAAGTTCAACCACAGTTGAACCGAGACTCAGGCCAAACGCCTTCATCTGCAAAGCCCGACCTCCAACAAATCGGAGCGCAGGGTAGGCACCCTCTCCATTCAAGTAAGTCCTCCTAACTCGAATTAAGATTCGGGCCACGTAAAGTTCGGCCCCGGTCAAACTACGAGGCCGCGTTTTCTACCATCACGATCGGTAGTTCGACTGCGTCCGAACTGGGACTAAGGCTAAGCGCCGCTATCGCCAAATAACGGCTAAGACTCGCCCGCACTGAGTTGAAAAAAGCAAGGCCATCAACTATATTATGGCTAAGGCCATCGCCGCCAACGGTCGACCTAGATTCGACTGCGGTGAGTAAACGACCCGACGACGGTCGAAGTTGCCTTTATGGCTAAGGCCGTCGATTCTATCACGACTAAAGTCGTCGATCTAAATTCGACTAGGGCCGCCAACGTGAACGGTCAACAAAAAGCGCAACAAAAACTCTAAAGAACGAAAGAAAAACAGTGACATAAAACAAGCACAAGGCAGGCAATGGAAAAGAAAATTTGTATATTTACAAAGTCAATTGCGGGTCATCCCCGCTTACACCCACCCAAGGCCGATCAATACAAGAAATAAAATAAAAAAACAAGAAACACCTAAACGCCAAACGGCGAACAAGACAAGAAAAAATGCATAAACATCTTTTTTACTCGATGCCGTCTGCGCCACCGTCTGCACCAGCGTCAGCCTCTGGCGTCGCCGCGTCAAAACCACAGTCGGCACGTGCCTCACGAGCCTTCTGAAGCGCCCCCTCGAAAGCAGCCTCGGTCACGACGCCAGCCTCCCACAAACTCTTATATACATCACGTTGGGCCTCGGCAAAGACCCAAAGTTCTCGAGCCTGGCTGGAAGAAGCGGCTTGATCCCGTAGCCGCTGATTCTCTTCTTCTAAGGCTGTGATCCGGTCCGCCATGACCTGGGCGTCCTGCTCAAAGACACCAATCCGCTCCTCGAGACTCGCTTCTCTAAAGGCTGCAGCATCCCTTTCCAATGCTCGTTGGGATTCGTGCACGCGGATAGCCTCCTTCAACGCCCCGGCCCTCAACGAAGCATCTCTCACTTGAAGCTTCAATGCCGCAACCTCACCCTCCAACGCGGTCACTTTCCCGCTCCATGCCGCAGCGGCCTCCGCCGCCTTGGCTTTGCCCCGGCGCTCGCACTCAGCTGCGACCCTCTTTACCGCCTCGCGCTCCTCATCCTTTCGGCGGAGCTGCTCCTCGAGAGCACTCGTCCTGCCAAGTATTTGCTGCATCTGAAGCTCCCGCCTCGCCAGCTCTTCAACCAAGGCCCGGCTGCGAGGATCATTCCTCAAGCGCACGCGCAACTCTCGGCACTGATCTCGGTAGCGGCGATACTTCTCCAGCGCCCGCAAAAATATCCCCGAGCGGACCTTGGCTCGACGGATGCTCTCCACCTCCAACAGATAAGACTACAAAGCAAAGACAACGATTAGAATAAAAGAATAAACTTAACGCAAAGAAGAAGCGAACCGACGTAATAGTACATACCCTCAAGCCCATCACGGCTACTTCATTCATCAGCCCGACATCCGTAACGCCCCTCAACGAAGCATTCTCGGCCTCCGAGCATAGCAGCTCGAACTGCGGCACCAAGCTTTCCCCTTGGAGCAATAAGTTCAATTCCGTGGGAACCTCGATGAAGCGAGATCGCCCCCCTGCACGCACCGCTAAATTGGTGGAACCTTCCTGGAACATACGGACGTCGTCGGGATCCAAGTCGGATTCAGACTCATCCTCACCCCCTACAGCATCCTCCGCAGCCGCCGAAGGAGCGCTTGCCTCACCCACATTAGCAGCCGTTGAGGAACTACCTCCCGTCTCAGCGACTGGAACCCCCGATTGAGTCGCCGAAGCGACAGTATCATTACGACCTGAGCCAACCAGGGCAACACCCAGTGTTTGTCCGCCCTCAAGGGCAGGCGCCGCAGCCGCACTCCTCTCCGCGTCCGCCGGGGGGGAGTCCAAATTAATTACCACAGGAGGAGCCGGCCCGAACGCGACCCTACGCCTTATCAACGGCCTCTCCTCCTCCCCATCTGATGACGATTCCGCTCTAGGGCGCACGACCCCCGACGGCCCCTCATCCCGAAGCGCGGCCCGTACCGGAGAAGGAACCGCTGAAGATTCAACTGATGCCGCCCTCGGTATTGAGCGCGACACAGGCGCCGCAGTAAGACGAGCGACTGCACCCGACCGACGAAAAGCCAACTGAGGGGCCCTGACGCGGCGTGCCCTCCCTGATCACAGGAAAACAAAGTTGATGAATAAAGTTGAAACAAAGCGGAACAGAAGAAGAAATCAATTTCTTACCTGCCACGGGCCTACGGCCATGCCTCTCCCAGAAAGACGCCCATGTGCGTATCCCCACCGTATGGGGGAGTACGACCTCGACCCACTCACGTATCCAAGACAATGGGGCCGGCGGCGACCTGTCAGCTACAAAAAGCGACACGAGTTAACGTTCATGATCACAAATCATAAAGAGGGGAAGAAAAGGGAATTCAACCACTAAAGAACTTACGTGCATGGTTCCAAGCCTCTGGGAACCCAGTAGCATCCGCCACCAGATGCTTGGTCCTGATATAAAAGAAGTGCTCGAAAGGGCGAGGGTCGACCTCGTCATCCAATCTCATGACCAGGCCCCTCGACCCACGAGGGCACGCCTGAATCATGGTGCCACAGACTCTCTGGGGAGCGTAGAGACTCAGCACATGCTGCAGCGTGACCTCCCTACGGGCCAATTCCGCGTACTTGATGAACATTGCCAACAATTTGTAGAGGGAAGGAGTGAGTTGACCCGGGCACACCCCGTAATAACGGCAGAAATCCACCACCAGCATTGGGAGCGGAATCTTGAACCCCAACCTGAAAGGATAGGCGTAAAAAAAGCAGTATCCCCCGCGGTCGGTGTGGACCCTCTCCTCGCTTCTAGCAAGAATGATGTCTGCATGGGTGGGAACGACCCCCTGTTCCCGTAATCGGGCCATCCCAATCTCCCCCATTAACGGGGCTTCATCCACCGGTTCCACTCCACCGTCGGCAGTGAAATCAATCGCTGGACCTCCGGGCCGAGGAACTACCTCGTCAACCGACGGAACTTCTCCGGTCTCTATCT
>NW_017696020.1:0-3394 GCF_001879085.1 Nicotiana attenuata
TATGAGAGAGTAGAAGAGTAAAGTTCAAATTTCAGAATTATCAAATTCACACGACAAGAATAAAGAAGTGAAATTTCCAAACAACTCGGTAGCCATTCGAAGAAAAGTACAGACGTCTCTTCTTGTTAGATCGACTGGTGATATTCGGGTTTGCTTGGTGGCACAGGGAAATTTTAGAGTATCTATCGTGGAATGACTGGGTATTAAAGGTGTGGCATGTGTTCGGACGGCTAAATTGGGATCGGATACGGTGATTCATGTGCTATGTGGATGTGGAGACGGAAGTTCTCATATTCAGGCCATGATGTGGTATGTTAGATTCGGATGTGATGTTGGGGTTTAGACTGGTTGTCTCCGTGTTGGGTTATTCAGAACTATTGTGCTATGGGCTATGCCGGAAGTGCCACGGGTTGAGTGGCGAGGTGTGTTGGATTATGTTCTAGTAGAGAGGTTTATAATTCGAAGACCCAGCGAACGGCTGGGAAGGATTGCCTTTCTTGATTGGGCCTTCGTGATGGATGTCAGTGCATAGGTTGCTATCACTGATTCAGTTCCGGTGTTGAGAGACTTTTCGGATGCGTTTCTTGTGGTTGGGCATGTCGCTGGGCAAGGTTGTTGATTTCGGTATTGATTTGGTGTCGGGCACCGTATCGTAGGGCACCGACAGAGTTGAGGAGTTGTGAGGACAACTTCAGGATTTCCTTAATAAAGAGTTCGCTGGTAGGCCAATGCGGATGCGTGTCCTAGCTTGAGTCGGCTTGGTTGGTTCCGAATTGTATGGTTGAGGGATATGTGGATTCGATTGTTATTGAGCCTGTTGGTAAACTGGGAGATCTATGAGTTGCCTTCTGTGTTGCGAGACGTTATGATTTATTGGTTATGGGCACATATGGTGCAGTTCTATTGGGGTTCTTAGTGGAAGTCGAGCGGGAAGAGTGATTGGCTGTTGCTCGGTGGGTGGCGTATCGGTTATGTCCTATCGGGTTTGCGTGGTATATGTTACTTGTTTCACCGAGGGTGTAATGATTAGCTTTGGTTTTAGGCATCAAATTGTGCGTGGTTGTCAATTTCGGGCATAGTGACTTGAGATGTCTCATGTGGAGCAGTGTTTGGATAGGATCGTGCATTGCAGCGAGGCTATGTGGAGATATGACCTTGCGGGTTAGATTCGCGTGTTCTATTCTATGATGTGAGACGGGTTCTCAATTTTGTGTTGTGGTGGTACTGGGGAGCTTGAGGTACAGCTCTTTCATTTGAATCAATTTTCATGACTTGAGTATGTTCGGACCGTTGCTTAGTGGTACGCGTATTATGCTAATTATGGCTTAGGCCCGTATTGACATGTCATGTCACCAGGGTGGCGTGTTTGGTGAGAAGAGATCGTTGGGATCATTAATGAATACGATCGAATTCAATTTCAGCATGTTGGAAGGTTAATATCGAGGTTCGGCTCGAAAATTTATTATGGTAATTGCCAGAGGAGAAATGGCTTCATGAATGGTTGATCTGAGAAAATGGTTATGGTTTATTGCGTGTTTCATTTATCGTGGGCAGTATATGGAAGTGTTGGAAATGAGGCTTTAGTGATAAGAGGTTTTCTACCGGTATTCAGGCATTGTGTGAAGCTGATGTGAATGGAAGTTATCGCTACGTGTATTTGAGTTATGTGGTATATCAGGTAATTGCATCTGAGGTTGCAGGTATGGGTTATGACAGCCGGTTCGAGCTTATTCTTAATATAGATGTGAGGTTCTGATCTTGTGTATGATTTCAAAAATGGAAATGTGGTTCTATGGCTTATGGACTAGATTGGGTTGTGAATTTTCAGTTACAATGTGTTATCGCACCTATATGAGATAGGGTGACGTGGGATCACCCCCGGGTATATGCATGGCAAGGTCATTCAGCGATTGGTTGGTTTTTGGAACAACTCTGATGTACGTTCGATGACAAACGTGTGTTTAAGTGGGGGAGGATGTAACGACCCGACCGGTCGTTTTGAGCTTTTGCACTTCGACCGCCAGTTCCCGGGCATGACTTGCCCCGTATGATGTGTTATGACTGATGTAGATCGTTGGTCTTGGTTTTTCAGGAAAATCGGAATGAATTTAAAAGAAGAGTCTCAGTTGAAAGTTTTGAATTTGAAAGGTTTGTCCAAGAGTTGACTTATTTGTATATGAGCTCGGATCGGAGTTTTTATGATTTGGTTAGCTTCGTTGGGTGATTTATGACTTAGGAGCATGATCGGAATTGGTTTTGGAGGTCCGGTGTAGAATTAGGCTTGAATTGGCGAAGTTAGTATTTTGGCGATTTCCGGTTGATAGGTGAGATTTTGATCCGAGGGTCGGAATGGAATTCCGAGAGTTGCTGTAGCTTCGTTATGTGATTTGGGATGTGTGTGCAAAATTTCAGGTTATTCGGAGGTGATTTGGTTGGGTTTTTGATCGAATGCGTGTTTCGGAAGTTTTGAAAGAACTTAGGCGTGAATTCGATGTAATTTGGTGGTTTTGGTGTTGTTTGAAGTGTTTTGATGATTGGAACAAGTTTGAATGAGGTTTTAGGAGGTGTTGGTGCTGTTGGTTGAGGTCCCGGGAGCCTCGGGGTGATTTCGGATGGCTAACGGGAAAAAAATTGGACTTGGGCAATTTTAGGTTTTGCTGTTGCTGGTATTTTCGCACCTGCGGCTTAGGGACCGCAGGTGCGGTGTCGCAGATGCGGGGGTGGAAGTCGCAGAAGCGGAAGGCAAGGGAAATGCTGGGACGGCAGATGCGGGTAGGGAACCGCACCTGCAGAGCCGCAGATGTGGCTATAGGACCGCAGTGCGGCTATAGGACCGCAGATGCGGTCAGGCTGGACTCAAGGAATTTCGCAGATGCGGTAGGTGGCCCGCACCTGCGGAGCCGCAGATGCGGTTAGGAGACCGCAGAAGCGGTTTGGAGCCTTTAGTGAATTTCCGCAGAAGCGGATGGATGAACCGCAGAAGCGGATTTTGGGACCGCAAATGCGGAAAGGTCTGGGCAGACCTTATTTGGTATTTCATTTCGCAACTTTGGGTTACGTCACCATTTTTGCCTTTGACCTTGGAGCTTTTTGGGCGATTCTGAAGAGGGAAATCAAGGGACTTCGTTGAGGTAAGGATTTTTGAACCAAAAACACAACCCTAAGGTGTTATTACATGAATTAAGACTGAAAAACTAAGAAAATCAAGGATTTAAAATGGAGGTTAGGGTTTGAACTTAAGAGAGTTAAGAATAGGGATTTAAGGGGTCAATTGAACTCCGATTCTTGTGACTTTGATATGTATGGACTCGTGGCGAGATAAGGAATCCGTCAATGTGAAAATTTCTGAGTTTCGAGAAGTGGGCTCGGGGCTCGGGTTTTGCTAATTTCGGGA
>NW_017696021.1:0-3394 GCF_001879085.1 Nicotiana attenuata
TTAGTTTAAGTACGTTGTTGTTTTGTCCTTTACGCTAGGGTTGAGACTTTGTTCCATGAAAGTCATGCAAAATGAGTTATTGGTGTCACAATTAGCCGTCATGCATTTAGGTGAAGTCATAAAGAGCATCGTGCAAGATTCAAGGGAAGCAAATTATTACATGGTTCTTCTAGGCATTGATGAATTAGAAAAATACTTTTATTCTCATGATAAGCAGATTAAACGACTGAATGTTAATTTCAATTGAAGTCCTCACGTTGTATTGTTTTCTTAATTAAATATTTTAAGATACGTTCAATCTCAATCACAGAACTAATTAAATTCATTTATTTTCGATATATCTTGCATACAAATGAAAACACAAGATTTTTATGTAGTTAGAGGACGTGTATATAATTTGTAGGGTGTGTGTTTGTGTGTAATTTGTTATTCAATTCAGCTAACCTAATTCAATATTTGAGATCAGACTACTTGATATATTTATTCAGTATTGATTGTTGTATGGGTCAGAATCCGATCTCACGGTAATTAACGGAGTTAATCTCGTCTTGAGCTAATCCATAATTAATAAGTGGTATGGCCACTTATTCATAACAGGATTCGACTCTTGTCCGATTTAATCTACGAGGGCACGGCCCAGTCATTCCCCCATGGGGACGGAACCTCAGTGGCCACGGCCATTTATTGCCAGCTCACGAAGCTCACATCTATAAATACTAAGAGTGGAAGCCCTAGAAGGGGGGCTGCTTCTTCACCACTATTCACAAGAGAGAGAGAGAGAGAGAAGATAAAAAGAAACCCATCTTATGGGAAGAGAAAACACCATTGTAAGGCTCTGAACCTCTTCATGGAGAGGCAGACCAAACAAATATTATCAATAAAAGTTGTTAAGATTTCTTCTCCTAACCTTGAGTACTTATTTTCATGTTCTTCGCTTGGTCCAATGGATTATTACGATTTGCTATGATTTTCCCGTAATTTATTTATATTGTTTTATACTCATAAGATATGTGATAACTTTTGAGCAAACAATTTGGCGCCGTCTGTGGGGAATTCATAGCAAAATCGCGTAGTTCTTCCATGGACCAAAAAGAAAGAAACGCCGGAAAAGGAAGAACAACCCAGCTTAAACAAGCCAAAGCGGCATATCAGGCCGATGGAACTCGAAGATCTCGAATCGAGATCCAGTTCCTCTGTCTCTCATCTATCGGATGGTGCAAACAAGAAGAAGCAGCCCCGCATAAACAAGCCAAAGCGGCATATCAGGCCGATGGAACTCGAAGATCTCGAATCGAGATCCAGTTCCTCTGTCTCTCATCTATCAGATGGTGCAAACAAGAAGAAGAAGCCATCCCCCCTCTCTTTTGGGGAGAATCTTCGTAAGAGATCTCCCACATCCCGGATAAGGGCTCCAGCCGGAAACCAGCACGGAGGAATCTCGAATCGAGAATCGCCTCAAGACAGTATATAAACCCTGGTTGGGAAGACAACGGATGAGCCGCTCAAGGTCTCGAATCCAAACCGAGCTTCAGCACTCAATACCCACAATATGGGACTCAGGCCATGACCTTCGTCATTAAGATCGACAAAGTTCAACAACAGTTGAACTGGGACTCAGGCCATGAGCCTTCGTCATCAAGATCGACAAGGTTCAACAACAGTTGAACTGGGACTCAGGCCATGAGCCTTCGCCATCAAGATCGACAAAGTTCAACAACAGTTGAACTGGGATTCAGGCCATGCGCCTTCGCCAGTAAGTTCGACTACGGTTGAACCAAGATTCAGGCTATGCGCCTTCACCAGTAAGTTCAACTACGGTTGAACCGAGACTCAGGCTAAGCGCCTTCGTCATTAAATCAAGGCTATGAGACTTCCCCAGTAAGTTCAACTCGGTTGAACCAAGACAGGCTATGCGCCTTCACCAAAGAGTTCAACTACGGTTGAACCAAGACAGGCTATGCGCCTTCACCAAACAGTTCAACTACGGTTGAACCAAGACAGGCTATGCGCCTTCGCCAACAAGTTCAACTACATTGAACCAAGACAGGCTATGCGCCTTCACCAAAAAAGTTCAACTACGGTTGAACCGGGACTCAAGCTATGTGCCTTCGCCATCAAATTTAACAAAGTCCAACAACAGTCGAACTGGAACTCCGGCTACGTGCCTTCGCCAATAAGTCCAACCACGGTTGAACCAAGACTCAGGCTATGTGCCTTCGCCATTAAATCCAACGAGCTCGACCTCGCTAGAACTACAAGGATGGACGCCTTCGTCCTCAACTTTAGCAAGTTCAACCACAATTGAACCGAGACTCAGGCCAAATGCCTTCATCTATGAAAGCAAAGCCCGACCCCCAACGAATCGAAGCGCAGGATAGGCACCCTCGCCATTCAAGTAAGTACTCCCAACTCGAATTAAGATTCGGGCCACGTAAAGTTCGACCCCGGTCAAACTACGAGGCCGCGTTTTTTACCATCACGACCGGTAGTTCGACCGCGTCCGAACTGGGACTAAGGCTAAGCGCCGCTATCGCCAAATAACGGCTAAGACTCGCCCGCACCGAGTTGAAAAAGCAAGGCCGCTAATAACCAGAAGTTAACATGCCTACCAGAGAAACTCAGCAAATCACCCCTTGAACACGCGCAAAAGAAAAGTCTAAGGGGGAAAAAGGAAAGACACAAAACAAGCACAAGGCAGGCAATAGAAAAGAAAATTTATATATTTACAAAGTCAATGACGGGTCATCCCCGCTTACACCCGGCCAAGGCCGGTAAATAAAAAAAAAAGGGGGAAGAAAAACAAGAAACACCCAAATCGCCAAGCGGCGAGCGAAACAAAAAAATACAACAAATCTTTCTACTCGGCGCCATCCGCACCGTCATCCGCACCATCGCCAACCTCTGGCGTCGCTGCGTCAAAACCACAGTCGATACGGGCCTCACGAGCCTTCTGACGTGCTTCCTCGAACGCAGCCTCGGTCACGATACCGGCCTCCCACAAATTCTTATATACATCGCGTTGGGCCTCGGCAAAAACCCAAAGTTTGCGAGCCTGGTTGGAAAGGGCGGCCTGGTCCCGTAGGCGTTGATTCTCCCCCTCCAAGGTCGCGATCCGATCCGCCATGGCTTGCGCGTCCCGCTCAAAGACCCCAATGCGGTCCTCTAGCCCCGCCTCTCTAAAGGCCGCGACAGCTCTCTCCAACCCCCACTCCCTCTCACGAACACGAAGCGCCTCCTCCAACCCTGCGGCCTTCGTCGAAGCGGTCCCCGCCTGCTACCTCAAAGCCGCGACTTCACCCTCCAATGCGGTCACCTTCCCGTTCCATGCCGCAGCGGCCTCCGCTGCCTTGGCCTGATCTTGGCGCTCCCTCTCAGCTGCATCCCACCTTCCCGC
>NW_017696022.1:0-3394 GCF_001879085.1 Nicotiana attenuata
AGTATGACGCCTCGAGAGTTGGCCTTGGAGTAGTGTTGAGTGCAGGACGGTACGGGTGATTGCCTACGCGTACCAGACAGTTGAGGGTACATGAAAGATTACCCTGTTCACGACCTTGAGTTAGCTGCCATTGTTCATGCCTTGAAGATCTGGCGTCATTATTTATATGGAGTGCCTTGCGAGATCTATACTGATCATCGGAGTTTATAGCACTTGCTCAAGCAAAAGGATCACAATATGCGTCAGAGGAGGTGGTTAGAGCTTCTGAAGGATTATGACATCACTATCCTATATCACCCGGGCAAGGCCAATGTGGTGGCGGATGCCTTGAGTCGCCGGGCGGAGAGTTTGGGGAGTTTGGCATATTTACCAGCTTCAGAGAGGCCTATGGCGATGGATGTTCAGGCCTTACCAGCCAGTTCGTGAGGTTGGATCTTTCGGAGCCCAGTCGGGTTCTAGCCTGTGTGGTTTCCCGGTCTTCCCTATTTGACCGCATCAGGGAGCGGCAGTATGATGACCCTCATTTGCTTGTCCTTTGGGACAAGGTTCAGCGTGGTGATGCCAGGGATGTGACCACTGGAGATGATGGAGTATTGAGGATGCAGGGCCGGATTTGTGTGCCCAATGTTGATGGCATTCGAGAGATGATTCTAGCAGAGGCCCATAGTTTGCGGTATTCCATCCATCCAGGTGCCGCGAAGATGTATCAGGACCCGAGGCAGCACTACTGGTGGAGGCGGATGAAGAAGGATATAGTTGGTTATGTGTCTAGATGCCTTAATTGCCAGCAGGTGAAGTATGAGCACCAGCGCCCGGGTGGGTTGCTCCAGCAGATAGAGATTCCGGAGTGGAAATGGGAGCGCATCACCGTGGATTTTGTATCCGGACTTCCACGGACCTTGAAGAAGTTTGATTCCATCTGGGTTATTGTGGACCGACTGACCAAGTCCGCTCATTTCATACCTGTGTGTACCACTTATTCATCGGAGCGGTTGGCGGAGATCTATATCAGGGAGATCGTCCGGTTGCATGGTATTCCAGTTTCTATTATCTCAGACAGAGGTACTCAATTTACATCGCGGTTCTGGAGAGCTGTGCAGCATGAGTTAGGCACTCGGGTGGAGTTGAGCACAGCTTTTCACCCCCAGACGGACGGACAGTCCGAGCGCACCATTCAGATTCTTGAGGACATGCTCCGTGCGTGCGTGATTGAGTTTGGGGGGTCTTGGGATCATTTCTTGCCATTGGCGGAGTTTGCTTATAACAACAGTTATCAGTCCAGCATTCAGATAGCGCCGTATGAGGCTTTATATGGCAGGAGGTGTAGATCTCCGGTGGGTTGGTTTGAGCCGGGTGAGGCCAGGCTATTGGGTACAGAGATGGTTCAGGATGCATTGGAGAAGGTCAAGGTGATTCAGGACAGACTCCGTACAGCCCAGTCTAGGTAGAAGAGTTACGCGGACAGGAAGGTTCGTGATATTTCATATATGGTTGGTGATCGGGTTCTGCTTCAGGTCTCGCCTATGAAGGGCGTCATGAGGTTTGAAAAGAAAGGGAAGCTGAGTCCGAGGTTTATTGGCCCTTTTGAGATCTTGAGGCGAGTTGGGGAGGTTGCTTATGAGCTTGCCTTACCTCCCAGCTTGGCCGGAGCCCATCCGGTATTTCATGTTTCTATGCTCCGGAGGTATCACGGTGATCCGTCGCACGTGTTGGATTTCAGTTCAGTCCAGTTGGACAAGGATCTATCCTATGTTGAGGAGCCAGTGGCTATTTTGGACAGGCAGATCAGAAAGTTGAGGTCAAAGAACATAGCTTCAGTAAAGGTTCAGTGGTGGGGTCAGCCGGCCGAGGAGGCGACTTGGGAGACCGAGCAGGATATGCGCAGCCAGTACCCTCATCTTTTCACTTCTTCAGGTATGTTCTCTATGCTCGTTCGAGGTCGAACGAATGTTTAAGTGTAGGAGGATGTAACGACCCGGCCGGTCGTTTTTGGAATTTACGCCCCGATCCCCCATTAACTGCTTTCCCTAAGTTCATTTCTGCTATTTTGGTTTGCCGGGACGTTCGGTATTAGGATTCGGAGTGTTTTGGGACACTTAGTCCCTAAATGAGAGTTTAAGAGTTGAAAAATGGTCCGTATTCGAAACAATGTGAAGACGACCTCGAAATGGAAATTCGATGGTTCCGTTAGCTCCGTTACGTGATTTCAGGGTTAGGAGCGTGTTCGGAATGTTATTTGGAGGTCCGTAGCTCATTTAGGCTTGAAATGCCGAAGTTTGGATTTTTGAAGTTTCCAGTCCGATATTGAGTTTCTGATCCGAGGGTTGGATTTGAATTCCGGAAGTTGCTGTAGCTCCGTCATGTCATTTGGGATGTGTGTGCAAAATTTTAGGTCATTCGGACGAGGTTTGGTTAGGTTTTTGATCGAAAGCGTATTTGGTTAGAATTTGAAGTTCTTAGGCTTGAATCCTTGATTTAATCAAGTTTCCGGTGTTTTTTGGGGTGTTTTGAGGATTGGTGCAAGTTCGAATAAGGTATTAGGTGGTATTGGTGCTTTTGGTTGAGGCCCCGGGGGCCTCGGGATGATTTCGGGTGGTTAACGGGGAAATTTTCTAAGTTGTTGCAGCTGGTATGTTTTCCCTTCTGGTATTTTCGCTTCTGTGGTTTGGGAACCGCAGAAGCGGCTTCCTCATCGCAGAACCGATTTTTGGCTTCCCCTCAGAGACCGCAGAAGCGGTCATCTTTCCACAGAAGCGGAATCGCTGGAGCGGTCATGTGTCTGCAAAAGCGGAATTTCCCCCTTTAATGAGAAACCGCAGAAGCGGTTATTTTGCCGCTTAAGCGGGACCGCAGAAGCGGTCCCTTGTCCGCAGAAGCGGAAATGTCTGGGCAGAAATAGGAAATTTCGAGGGTTTAATTTCATAAGTTTGAAAATCAATTTTGAGCCGGGCAAGGGCGATTCTGAGAGGATTTTGGAGAGGAGATTATTGGGTAACATTTCTATGATCCTTTCTAATTATATTCTATCATTTAGTAGTTAAATCCACCTTTTAAATTCGAATTAAGGATCAAAAATGGAAGAATTTGGGTGAAAGTTCATTGACTAAACTATTGGGTTTTGAGGGAGCATTCGACCTCCGATTTCTGAGATTTTTTGAATAAGTACATTCGATCTAATAAGTACCTTGTGTTAGAATTGAGAAATTCTATGGCTCGGATCTTTAGTATTCTCTTATTTATTACCTGTGTCTACTATTTAGGCAGAATACCCTCACCCATTCTTACTAAGAAACTGAAAGAAGCCTCAAAAACAGAAGAAAGGGTGGAAAGTGAGGAAGAAAGAGATGTAGAAATAGAAACAGCTTCCGAAATGAAGGGGACTAAACAGGAACAA
>NW_017696023.1:0-3394 GCF_001879085.1 Nicotiana attenuata
ATCCTTTGCCTCGCATTGATGATCTGTTTGACCAGCTTCAGGGCGCACAAGTGTTTTCTAAGATTGACTTGCGCTCAGGGTACCATCAGTTGAAGGTTCGGGAGCCAGATATCCCAAAGACTGCCTTCAGGAATCGATATGGCCATTACGAGTTCCTTGTCATGTCATTTGGGCTGACCAATGCCCCTGCAGCTTTCATGCATTTGATGCACAGTGTGTTCAGGCCATATCTTGACTCATTCGTGATTGTTTTTATTGATGATATTCTGGTGTATTCCCGGGGCCGGGAAGATCATGAGCAGCACCTGAGGACCGTGCTTCAGACCTTGAGGGAGAAGAAGTTATATGCAAAGTTCTCAAAATGTGAGTTTTGGCTGATTTTTGTGGCATTCTTAGGCCATGTGATTTCTAGTGAGGGTATTCGGGTGGATCCGAGGAAGGTAGAGGCCGTGCAGAGTTGGCCCAGGCCGTCCTCAGCTACAGAGATTCGCAGCTTCCTTGGCTTGGCGGGTTACTACCGTCGTTTTGTGGAGGGATTTTCATCGATTGCTGCCCCTATGACTAGATTGACCCAGAAGGGTGCCCCATTTCAGTGGACAGAGGAGTGTGAGGCGAGCTTTCAGAAGCTCAAGACAGCTTTGACTACAGCCCCTATCTTGATGTTGCCTACCGGTTCGGGGTCTTATACAGTTTATTGTGATGCTTCACGGGTTGGACTTGGAGCGGTGTTGATGCAGAACTGTAGGGTGATTGCCTACGCGTCCAGACAGTTGAAGATACATGAAAAGAATTACCCTGTCCACGACCTTGAGTTAGCTGCCACTGTTCATGCCTTGAAGATCTGGCGTCATTATTTATATGGAGTGCCTTGTGAGACCTATACTGATCATCGGAGTTTGCAGCACTTGCTCAAGAAAAAGGATCTCAATATGCATCAGAGGAGGTGGTTAGAGCTGCTGAAGGATTATGACATCACTATCCTAGTATCACCCGGGGCAAGGGCCAATGTGGTGGTGGATGCCTTGAGTCGCCGGGCGGAGAGTTTGGGGAGTTTGGCATATTTACCAGCTTCAGAGAGGCCTATGACGATGGATGTTCAGGCCTTAGCCATCCAGTTCGTGAGATTGGATCTTTCGGAGCCCAGTCGGGTTCTAGCCTGTGTGGTTTTCCGGTCTTCCCTATTTGACCGTATCAGGGAGCGGCAGTATGATGACCCTCATTTGCTTGTCCTTCGGGACAAGGTTCAGTGTGGTGATGCCAGGGATGTGACCATTGGAGATGATGGAGTATTGAGGATGCAGGGCCGGATTTGTGTGCCCAATGTTGATGGCCTTCGAGAGATGATTCTAGCAGAGGCCCATAGTTCGCGATATTCCATCCATCTGGGTGCCGCGAAGATGTATCAGGACCTGAGGCAGCACTATTGGTGGAGGCGGATGAAGAAGGATATAGTTGGTTATGTGTCTAGATGCCTCAACTGCCAGCAGGTGAAGTATGAGCACCAGCGCCCGGGTGGGTTGCTCCAGCAGATAGAGATTCCGGAGTGGAAATGGGAGCGCATCACCATGGATTTTGTATCTGGACTTCCACGGACCCTGAAGAAGTTTGATTCCATTTGGGTTATTGTGGACCGGCTGACCAAGTCCGCTCATTTCATTCCTGTGTGTACCACTTATTCATCGGAGCGGTTGGCGGAGATTTATTTCAGGGAGATCGTCCGTTTGCATGGTATTCCAGTTTCTATCATTTCAGACAGAGGTACTCAGTTTACGTCGCGATTCTGGAGAGCCGTGCAGCAGGAGTTAGGCACTCGGGTGGAGTTGAGCACAGCATTTCACCCCCAGACGGACGGACAGTTCGAGCGCACTACCCAGATTCTTGAGGATATGCTTCGTACGTGTGTGATTGAGTTCGGAGGATCTTGGGATCATTTCTTGCCACTGGCGGAGTTTGCTTACAATAACAGCTATCAGTCCAGCATTCAGATGGCGCCGTAAGAGGCTTTATATGGTAGGAGGTGCAGATCTCCGGTGGGTTGGTTTGAGCCGGGCGAGGCCAGGCTATTGGGCACAGAGATGGTTCAGGATGCATTGGAGAAGGTTAAGGTGATTCAGGATAGACTCCGTACAGCCCAGTCCAGGCAGAAGAGTTACGCGGACAGGAAGATCCGTGATGTTTCATATATGATTGGTGAGCGGGTTCTGCTCCGGGTCTCGCCTATGAAGGGCGTCATGCGGTTTGGGAAGAAGGGAAAGTTGAGTTCGAGGTTTATTGGCCCTTTTGAGATCTTGAGGCGAGTTGGGGAGGTTCCCTATGAGCTTGCCTTACCTCCCAGTTTTGCCGGAGTTCATTCGGTATTTCATGTTTCGATGCTCCGGAGATATTACGGTGATCCGTCGCATGTGTTGGATTTCAGTTCAGTCCAGCTGGACAAGGATCTATCCTGTGTTGAGGAGCCAGTGGCTATTTTGGACAGTCAGGTCAGGAAGTTGAGGTCAAAGAACATCGCTTCAGTGAAGGTTCAGTGGCGGGGTCAGCCGGCCGAGGAGGCGACTTGGGAGACTGAGCAGGATATGCGCAGCCAGTACCCTCATCTTTTCACTACTTCAGGTATGTTCTCTATGCTCGTTCGAGGACGAACGGATGTTTAAGTGTAGGAGGATGTAACGACCCGGCCGGTCGCTTTTGGAAATTTCACCCCGATCCCCCATTAACTGTTTCCCCTAAGTTCATTTCTGCTATTTTGGTTTGCCGGGATGTTCAGTGTTGAGTTTTGGAGAGTTTTGGGACACTTAGTCCCTAAATAAGAGCTTAAGAGTTGAAAAATGGTCCGCAATCAGAACAGTGTGAAGTCTACCTCGGAATGGAAATCTGATGGTTCCGTTAGCTCCGTTAGGTGATTTCGGGGTTTGGAGCGTGTTCGGAATGTATTTTGGAGGCTCGTAGCTCATTTAGGCTTGAAATCCGAAGTTTGAATTTTTGAAGTTTCCGGTCCGATAGTGAGTTTTTGATCCGAGGGTCAGATTGGAATTCCGGAAGTTGGAGTAGTTCCGTCATGTCATTTGGGATGTGTGTGTGCAAAATTTAAGGTCATTCGGACGAGGTTCGGGTAGGTTTTTGATCGAAAACGTGTTTGGTTGGAATTTGAAGTTCTTAGGCTTGAATCTTTGATTTAATTCGGGTTTCCGGCGTTGTGTAGGTGTTTTCAGGATTGGTACAAGTTTGAATAAGGTATTAGGTGGTATTGGTACTTTTGGTTGAGATCCCGGGGGCCTCGGGATGATTTCGGGTGGTTAACGGAAGAGTTTTGGAAGTTGAGAAATAGCAGCACTGCTGCTTCTGGTATCTTTCCGCTTCTGCGGCTTGGGAACCGCAGAAGCGGAGCCGCAGAAGC
>NW_017696024.1:0-3393 GCF_001879085.1 Nicotiana attenuata
ACCAGCAACCAGATGCCTTCAGCTCTCTTCCAAATTCCAATTTTGATCCGTTAACCACCCGGAATCCACCCGAGGCCCCCGGGACCCCAACCAATCATACCAACCAGTCCCAAAACACATTACGGACTTGCTCGAGGCCTCAAATCATAACAAACAAGGCTAAAACCATGAATTACACCCCGATTCCAGCTTTATGAACTTTGAACTTTCCAACTTCTATTTCCGATGTTTAAACCTATCAAATCACGTCCGATTGACCTCAAATTTTGCACACTAATCATATTTGACATTACGGACCTACTCCAACTTTCGGAATTGGATTCCGACCCCGATATCAAAAAGTCAACCTCCGGTCAAACTTCCCAAAAACCTTCAAATTTCTATCTTTAGCCAAATGGCTTCAAAATGACCTACGGACCTCCGAATTCACTTTCGATCACGCTCCCAACTCCAGAATCACCATACGGAGCTATTCCCAGTCTCGGAATCCCAAACGGACATCGATAACACTGAAATGCACTTCAAGCCAAACTTATGAAATTTCTTCTAAAATGCCAACTTCCACAATAGGCGCCAAAACGCTCCCGGGTTATCCAAAACCCGCACCGGGCGTATGCCCAAGTCCGAAATCATCATACGAACCTGCTGGAACCTTCAGATCCCGATTCCGAGGTCGTTTACTCAAAATTCTAATCCTAGTTCATTCTTTCAACTTTAAGCTTCCGAAATGAGAATTCTCTTCCCAAATCTACTCTGAACTTCCCGAAATCAAATCCCGACCACGCGTACAAGTCATAATACCCGAAATGAAGCTGTTCATGGCCTCCGACTGCTGAACGGAGTGCTAGCACGCGAAACGACAGGTCGGGTCGTTACATTCTCTCCCACTTAAACATACGTTCGTCCTCGAACGTGCTGAGAACCATACTGAAGTAGTCTGAAATTGCTGTTTAGCACCTCATGCACCTTCCCGTGCTACCACAACTTAGCTGAGCATGCTAGCTCGATAAATTCTGAAGATATTCCCTTTTATTCAAGCAATTAAGCCTTAGAGCCCGATTCCAACATCCGGAATCCTATGCCAGGCCTGTTTCCAACATACAATCACCATATCAATCACCATACGTTGTACTCAAACACGGTTGCATAACTTTGTTGAATTCACACTTCGCATTACCCACTCGTAGGGCCACAATGACCTTTTTCTGATCCACTTAGTCAAAATCCTACTAATCTGGTGCTCCCATTGCACCCCATGACGTATACAGGTCTTACTCTAACCTTTACCATATCGCCATGACGAAGAGATGTACCAACATTCATAATCGATTGTCGAGTCAACAAATCATTAGGTCTATACTCCTGACAAGGCCTTCACCTCATTCTGTACCCTATAATGGTCTTATCTCCATAACATACCTCACATAGCTGGATTGCACAGAATCCTAGATCAAGGGATCTCGTCTCATCCGATACAACTGCTCAGGCAATAAGCCACCCCAGAAATTGTTAAAATCTCATGTGATGCTAACATGCGCCAATAGGCCACCAATCTGAACACAACACAAATAGGAAATCGAACTCTGGAAGGAATTATCTAGACCTCGCACTAATACGGACTTTCCTTAGAAGATAGGAAGCGAAACACATAAAGGAATAGCATATGGAAACTAGACTCGACATCACACTGTTGCGGCGCGCAACCCGATCCGAATAACATACCCATGGCGGCGTGCCACCCGATCCACACATAGATCTCACATAAGGAGATTGCACTTCGAGCTAAACCTGCTTATTACAATAAAAGTATCGGATTTCGATCGTAAGCACGCTAAGTGCATAATACCATCCCTGAGAAAACACATAGTGCTATAGGCCACAAAACTCAAGCACCACTAAGGTGCGACACAAGATCTGAATCTCAGGAGCCATTCCGCTCACATAACATCATTGCCACGCGGAACCTTAACACATAAGAATTTACCAAGCCGTCTCATAATTCATACGGCGCAACACATCATTACCTAGAATAGCTGATGACAAAATAACACCCCGACTGTTCCTCCATAAGGAACGCTCGCCAAAACGTACACAACTGGCCTGATATAAAGCCCTGCTCACATGTAAATCAATCCACTGATCTCAAGCCGAATTCTGATTGCACCAACTTAGCTAACAACCTTTCAAAGGTCCATAGTAAACCCACTTTTTCCTATAACACATAAGAACAACCATCATAACCGGAGCAACCTCCTCAATTCATAACCCAATAAACAAGGTGCCCTCCAGGCATAAATTCTCACATCAATGATATTACCACAATCCTCATACTTGGTTTAAATCTTTAGCCAATCAAGTGACCACATGTCACAGTTATACAATCTCCCCGTGGGACACGCTCCCACAATCTTCCGCAATGAATAACGGGTCCGCACACCTGAATCACCGGCTGCACTAACACCGAAAAGTGATCAAGAATCCTTACCAGGATGCAAAGCCTTCTTCACAAAACATCGATCTCAGGCTTACGCTGAAGACAATACCAAGTCACTTAATCATTCAACCTTTTTCCTTGCTCATCCGAGCCCGTGACATCCTTGTCAACACCGAACTGCGACCTTGATTCTCACTTCAAATTTCATACTACTCACTGCACCCGACATGCCAACATACGATAGAACACGACTCTTCATCATAACTCGGAACCACTAATAGGTTAACACTTCGTCACATAAAAGCTTTTCACTTAACTCACTTCAGGAGAATCATAGCAACACACAAGTAACTTCCCATAACCGTAGGATATGCAAATCTCTAAGTAGTGGTCCAAGCCACCATAGCCTTTCCGGAATCCGCTTCCACTTAACAAGCCATAACAGAAGAATGCTTCTGAATAACATCAATTTCGGCGGCCGACAAGTCCCCACACGTACCGCCACAAATCATACACATAACTTGATCACGCGGAATGAACTGATCACTGGCCCCAATATGCCAATTCAACTATGACTAGCCAATCTACCTTCTTCCAATTTATCCTTGCTTGCCTTAGAAATAATACTAACTCCATTCAACACATAACATACTCCATCTACACTCACCCCGAGTGACCTTGAATCACGAGACCATGCTGTCTCAAATTTCACGAACCATTTCACCTCCCAATTGCTACATCACATGCCAACCATCACGGAACATTCTGTGCCTCTTCTCATAAGCTGCTTTCCAAGCTTGATTCTTAGCCGTACCTATCGGCTCGAAATCGTAGGCATCATATCTTAACTTTTGAATTCACTAGGACCTTTATTGAGAGCCACCCGCTCCGACTGGGTCCCAAACACAATCCATTCCATAAATCTTATAACACACGAATGCCCTCTCGACGAAGCGCCC
>NW_017696025.1:0-3393 GCF_001879085.1 Nicotiana attenuata
AGTCTGTTTTCGAGTCTGTAGTTTCATCTTTCTGTCGGAGTCTGTTAGTTTCCCTTTTCAAGTCTGTTAGTTTTCTGGTTGAAATTCGGTAGGTTGAGTCGTTGTAATCAAAACGTTTTATTCTTATGGAAAAATTTGAAATCCCCAAAATATTTTATTATTTATTTTTACACTTATCCCCGAGAACTACGGTTGGTCTAATTCATGTGGGGTCATGATACGTAGGCAATCTCCATAGGATTCGATCATAAAAGAAAAATGAAAAAAAAAGAAGAAGAAAAGAGGAAAAACAAGAGAGAAAAAAGAAAAGAAAAAGAGAGAGAAAAATAAGAAACCCTGAGAAGGAAACAATGGCAAAACAAGAGAGAGAAATGAAAACAAAGAGAAATCAAGCAAAGAAAGGCAAGAATGAAAAAGAAAAAAAGAGAAGTTGCAAATGAAAATAAGAAAAAGTCGGGATGATGCAAGCAACCGATCAAATACATAATAGAAACGGTTAACTGCTTAGGTGCATTCATTCCCCAAATGTGCGGTTGCCTACCTGTTAAGCTCTAGTCACTAACAAGTTTGTTGTTGACGAATCAGTATAGGAAGTTGGTTAGTTTGTTTGGCATTCTGGTAACTCACCCATACAACACCCGGTCCAAAAACAAGTTGATCATGGCTAATCAAGAACTTGATGCGAGTGTTATGGATCCTTCGAGAGAGGTGGAAGGGTCGGATGTTAATTTGATGAAAGAAGAGATGTATAAGCTGAAACAACAGATGGCCGAAATGTACCAGGCCTGGGCAAAAGGGCAACCACCACCAGCTTACCCCGCCAACCCTGCTTTCATCCCGCCGTTGGCTCAGTCTCAGTAACCTCCTGCTGCCGATTCGTCCTCGAGCTTCCCCATTTACCAGCACAACCAGAGCACCACCTCCCAGACACCACCAGCTCCACCACCCAAACCAGTTCCATACCCTCCTCCACCAGCCACTCCTGTCTTCGTATCACCCCCGCCCGCTACGCTCCACAGATCCTCCAGCGAGCCTTTATTCCAAGCCAATGATAACCAGTATTACCCCCTGGATCCCACTTTCAAAGCTCTAGAACCCTATTCCTACACGCCCCGTTTTGATCTCCCCGTGGAAATTGAGACACCATCTAAAAATCCCGAACAGGAGGAAATGTTCAGGAAAGTTAAAAGCCTGGAACAGTCATTCAGAGACATGCGGGGGTTGGGAGGTCAAGTAAGTGTGGCTTACAAAGATCTATGTCTGTTTCCAGATGTGCAATTGCCGGCAGGGTTTAAGATGCCCAAGTTTGATTTGTATGATAGGCACGGTGATCCAGTGGCACACTTGAGAGGTTTTTGTAGCAAAATGAGGGGAGCTGGTGGGAAAGACGAGTTGCTAATGGCATATTTCAGTCAGAGTCTGAGTGGTTCAGCGCTGGAGTGGTACACTCGGCAGGATCACGGAAAATGGTATACATGGGATGATCTAGCCCAAGCATTCGCTTGCCACTTCCAGTACAATCTTGAGATTATTCCGGATCGTCTGTCTTTGACAAAAATTGAGAAAAAGCACAATGAAAGCTTCAGGGAGTATGGTTTTCGGTGGAGAGAACAGGCAGCAAGGGTTGACCCTCCAATGAAAGAGAGTGAAATGGTGGATTAGTTTCTGCAGGCCTTAGAACCTACTTATTACGGCCATCTGGTATCAGCTATATGCAAGTCCTTCAATGAAGTGGTGAAGATGGGTAGTATGGTAGAAGAATGACTTAAGTCAAACAAAATCATGAGCGATTCGGCTATTAAGGCAACCACCCAGGCCATTCAAAGTGGAACTAGGGAAGTAATTGGAAAGAAAAAGAAAGAGGAGTGGCAACGATTGATTGCTTGGTTCGGACCCAGGGGCTCACCTCACCACTATAATCAGCCTCGACCCCACCACCAAACCTACCCCCATACCTCGTATAATCCACCCCAACACTACTACCCACTACCAAACCCCCATTTTTCTGTCCACCACGCCCAAACATACACTCAACCTCCCGCCCACGCACAATGGCGTGCGCCAGCCCCACAAAATACCTACCCAGCTCCACAAAATGCCTACCCACCCCCACGAGCCTGCCGAAACCCTCCTAGACCAAATTTCCGGCCCAATCAAGCATTTAAGAACGAGAGGTTGCAGAAGAAGAAAACCTTCACTCCATTGGGAGAGTCCTATACTAGTTTGTTCCACAGGCTGAGACAATTGGACATGCTGAGGCCGATCGAGTCAAAGTTGCCAAATCCTCCCCCAAGAAATCTTGATTATTCTGTATGTTGCGAATATTGTTCTGGTGCTCTGGGGCACGACACGGAGAAATTCTGGCAATTGAAAAATGCTATCCAAGAGCTCATTGATACAAATCGGATTGAAGTCCAAGCTCCGGAGGCACCTAACATCAACCAGAACTTGTTTCCAGCCCATCAAGAGACAAATATGATCGAGCTAGTGCATAAAGGAGGAGAGCCTAAGAGGCCTTCACAGACGTCATGATGATTCGGTCTAGTGAGGTCAGGCCGGTTGAAAAGACAACAAGCGAGAAGTCAGTGGTCAAGTTGAACGGGACAAACAGTGAACCATCTGCGGTAGTCAAGAAGGGGTCCTCAAGTGAGGTTGCAACAAAACAAGAAAGGGCAAAAGTGGTTGTGCCAGGAGTGGCGAACAAGCCTGTCGTGATTGTGGAGGGTGCCCGCACAGATCCCGTCATTATCAAGCCAGGCGCCAGGAAGCGCCCAGTAACAACAGTTCCTAGTTCTGTGGTTGATCTTGATAAAGAGTTGATTGAAAGGTTCGAGAAGTTGTTTGACGATGTGAACATGGTGGAAGTTGGAGAGGGTTCTAGCAAGGCGGATGTGCAATTTGTCGGGCCAAGTGCAAAGATTAACCATTGGGAAGCTACTCCTCTCCCTACCCGGAAGGAGTTTTGGTAGTTTGCTTTGATTTTCTTTCGGTTTATCTGGATTATTCCAGGGTTGTAATTCAGATTCTATGCTCCGTCCGTTTGGATGTATAAACCTTGTTATCTTTTGATTTCAATGAAATGCAATTTCCCTTTTTTTTTATCATTCCTGATAGTTTTATTTTTGTTTTTCTTTTCTTCCTTGTACAGTTCTTTTTATGGAATCCTACAAGATCCGTTCGTTCTTTTTTCTCTGATAGATGGTCAGAACTTCATCTGGGTTCGAATCCTACTGAGAGGTCCACTAGAGATCAGAAATTGTTGAAGAAACAACAAGATCTTTCTTTTGTCCCTTCCAGGCGATCGGAAAATAAAGAAATGGTTAATATATTCAAGATAATTACGTATTTACAAAATACCGTCTCAATTCATCCTATTTCATCAGATCCGGGATG
>NW_017696026.1:0-3393 GCF_001879085.1 Nicotiana attenuata
CACGAAGGGTGAAGAAAAATAGCAATTACAGAATTCAGTTGAGGATAACATAATGTTAACCTCAACTAAGCGAGAACAAACAGATGTAGATTCAAGGCCCGATTCCATTCAAGAACCAGAGGAAAATGAAAACATCAAAATGACGATAGAAGAGCTGGAGGCTGTGGTTTTGTTTATACACTGGCCAGAAAGAAAAGTGTATATAGGAGCTAATCTTAGCCCGGAGGTGAAGCGTAAGTTAATTGAATTTTTAAAAGCTAACGCAGACTGTTTTGCTTGGTCCCATACTGACATGACAGGTATACCACCGGAGGTGATGACTCATAAACTAAATAAAGATCCTTCATATCCTCCAGTCAAGCAAAAGAAAAGAAAGCAAGGAACTTTCAAGAATCAGGTGATTCAAGAAGAAGTCCAAAAATTGCTAAAAATTGGCTCTATTCGTGAGGTAAAGTATCCTAACTGGTTAGCCAACACTGTTGTAGTTCCAAAAAAGAACGGTAAGTGGCGGGTTTGTGTAGATTACACAGATCTTAATAAAGCCTGCCCTAAAGATTCTTTTCTACTGCCACACATAGATCAATTGATTGATGCAACTGCAGGTCATGAACTATTAAGTTTTTTAGATGCATATTCAGGGTATAATCAGATTAAAATGGATCCAGGAGATGAAGAAAAAACTCGCTTCATAACAGACAGGGGGACTTACTGTTATAAAGTAATGCCCTTTGGTCTAAAGAATGCAGGAGCAACGTATCAGAGGTTAGTTACCAAAATGTTTCAAGAGCATTTGGGAAAAACTATGGAGGTATATATAGATGATATGCTTGTTAAAACTCAGCATTCAGGAGATCATATATCGCATCTATCTGAAACTTTTAAAATTTTGCGGAAATTTAATATGAATTATCTGAAAAATATGCATTTGGTGTGGCATCAGGTAAATTTTTAGGTTTTCTTGTTTCTAACCGTGGTATTGAGGTGAATCCTGCACAGATTAAGGCCATTGAGGCAATCCCTGAAATACTTACAAGCAAAAAAGAAGTTCAAAAATTAACAGGGAGGATTGCAGCCTTGGGAAGATTCATTTCTAAATCATCAGAAAAATATTTTCAATTCTTCTTATCTCTTAAGAAGCAGGATCGTTTTGAATGGAACGAAGAGTGTCAGCAAGCACTCAAGAATTTGAAAGTGTACTTATCAAATCACCCTTACTAGCAAAACAAAAGGCTGGGGAAAGACTGCTCATTTACCTTGCTGTTTCAGAAGTAGCGGTAAGTGCGGTTTTGGTTCGAGAAGAACAAGGTAAACAATCCCCTATCTATTATGTTAGTAAATCTTTGCTAGATGCAGAAACGCGGTATCCTCAATTGGAAAAGCTTGCACCTGCATTAATCATGGCATCTAGGAAGTTAAGGCCTTACTTTCAGTGTCATCCTATTGCTGTAGTAACCGCCTTTCCTTTACGCAATATATTGCATAAGCATGAATTATCAAGTAGGTTGGCTAAGTGGGCAATAGAGTTAAGTGAATACGAAATCACGTACCAATCTAGAACTGCTATAAAATCACAAGTGTTAGCTGATTTCGTGGCTGATTTTAGCCACGACATGCAATTAGATGCATAAAAAGAATTACAGGTGCTCAATGAAGCTAATCCAGGAACTTGGACTTTATTCGCTGATGGTTCATCTAATGTAAAAGGAGCAGGTTTAGGGATTGTTTTGGTACCACCTACGGGTGAAACCATTCGACAGGCTATCAAATGTCATTCAATAACTAACAATGAGGCAGAGTATGAGACTGTGATTGCAGGTTTAGAACTGGCACGAGAACTTGGCATAAATCAGATTATAATCAAGTGCGATTAGCAACTCGTGGTTAATAAAATGATGGGGACTTATACAGCCAGGGAAGCAAGGATGCAGCAATATTTAGAAAAAGTGCGGGAGCTAATAAGGCAATTTCAAACTTGGAAAGTTGCACAAATACCAAGGGATGAAAATCTTGAAGCAGACGCTTTAGCTAATCTTGCATCTGCGGCTGACGTGGAAAGCAATGCAAATACCTCCGTTATTCATTTATTTCATTCAGTTCTCGACCCTGACAAGAATGAGGTAAATTTTAATAATTTAACTTGGGATTGGAGGAACGAGATTGTAGCTTTTTTGCAGTATGGAACCGTCCCTGATGACAAGAAAAAAGCCCATGTACTTCGCAAAAAGGCTGCTCGCTACTGTTTAAATCAAGGCAACTTATATCGTAAAATGTTCGGTGGCCCCTTAGCTAGATGCCTCGGTCCTTCTCAAACACAATACGTAATGAGGGAAATACATAAGGGGCATTGTGAAAATCACGCTGGAGGAAGATCATTGGTAAGAACCTTAATCAGGGCAGGTTACTATTGGCCAAAAATGGAAGAAGAAGCGGAAAGTTTCGTGGCCAAATGTGATAAATGTCAAAGGTACGGTAACAACATGCATAGACCTGCGGAGTTATTACATCCAGTCACCGCACCATGGCCATTCATGAAGTGGGGAATGGATATCGTGGGTCTCTTACCACAAGCAAAAGGACAGGTAAAATTTTTGCTCGTACTTACTAATTATTTTACTAAATGGGTAGAGGCAGGAGCCTTCAAACAGGTACGAGAAAAGGAAGTCAAAAATTTTATTTGGCGAAACATTATATGCCGATTTGGCGTACCAAAGGAGATTGTATGTGACAATGGTCCTCAATTTATTGGAGCTCAAGTCATAGAATTTTTTCAAAGTTGGCAAATTAAAAGGATTACGTCCACACCTTATCATCCCGTAGGTAATGGGCAAGCAAAATCTACAAAAAAGGTCATTGTCAATAATTTAAAGAAGCGTTTGGAAGAATCAAAAGGAAATTGGCCAGAGGTGCTACCTGGTGTTTTATGGCATATCGCACAACAGTAAAAACGAGCACATGAGAAACACCCTTTTTGTTAGTTTATGGAGTTGAGGCTTTGATTCCAGTTGAGATAGGAGAACCAAGCACACGATTCATGCAAGCGACACAAGAATCTAATGACGAAGAGATGCGGGTCAATTTGGATCTACTGGAAGGCAGGAGAGAAGCTGCATTAATAAGAATGGCAGCACAAAAACAAGTCATAGAACGATATTACAACAGGAAAGCACACCTCAGATTCTTTAAAGTTGGGGACTTCGTACTTAAAAAGGTTTTCCAGTCTACAAAGGCAGCCAACATGGGTAAATTGAGTCTAACTTGGGAAGGACCCAATAAAGTTCGTGATATTGCAGGCAAGGGAGCATATGAATTGGAGACAATGGATGGCAAAGTACTACCTTCATATTGGAATGCTGTTCATTTGAAGAGATATTACTTCTAAGGAATACCCATGGT
>NW_017696027.1:0-3393 GCF_001879085.1 Nicotiana attenuata
AAGGTTTGGGGTTTGTTAAAAGTCGAGCGTGAAAGTATGAGGCAGCAAATGTGGTAAGTAACAATGGGTTGGTTGGACGGACTAGGTTGGGACCCGAAATGCATGGCACGATCAATGGAATCAGCCTTTCCACTCAGATAAGTCTTGTCCTTTTCTCTCCATTACCGCTCATCCATTTTCAGAGTTTTTCTATCCTTAGCACCTTCGAGGTCATTGCATTTCATTCTCTTAAAATCTGTCTATAAGACGTTTTAGTGTCAGTTCTATTCAAAAACAAAAGAAGGGTGTCAAAGCTAACTACCAGCTTCCCAGTTGGGTGGCACAACAAGTTGGAGACATGTCAAAGGAAGTAAAACATGAAGGATCAATAAAATCAGTAGAATAATCGGACATTTGCGAGGGAAAGGCAAGGTTCACAGGAAAGGAACAGGAACACAAACAGTGATATGAAGTAAACATGGGGGTCATCGAGATTTAAGGGCTGAAAGTCAACTGGGAAATCGGGGCAAGTCAAGGCAAGTCCAGGAGACAAGTCAGGGTGGATGTCAGAAGCGGGAGCATGGCCAACAAGAATGCCAGCAGCTAGTCACCGTTTTACTAACAAAGTTTTCTTTGATCGAAACAGGGGCAGAAATTTTCTTCGTCGTTATTTTGTTGAAATCAGGCGCCCACCTGGAGAATAAGGGAATACTTTTCAAGTTTCAGCAATCAGGCGCCCACCTGGAGAACAAGGGAATACTTTTCAAGTCTTAGTAATCAGGCGCCCACCTGGAAAACAAGGGAATACTTTTCAAGTTTCAGCAATCAGGCGCCCACCTGGAAAACAAGGGAATACTTTTCAAGTTTTAGCAATCAGGCGCCCACCTGGAGAACAAGGGAATACTTTTCAAGTTTTAGCAATCAGGCGCCCACCTGGAGAACAAGGGAATACTTTTCAAGTTTTAGCAATCAGGCGCCCACCTGGAGAACAAGGGAATACTTTTCAAGTTTTAGCAATCAGGCGCCCACCTGGAGAACAAGGGAATACTTTTCAAGTTTTAGCAATCAGGCGCCCACCTGGAGAATAAGGGAATACTTTTCAAGTTTTAGCAATCAGGCGCCCACCTGGAGAACAAGGGAATACTTTTCAAGTTTTAGCAATCAGGCGCCCACCTGGAGAACAAGGGAATACATTTCAAGTTCAGCAATCAGGAGCCCGCCTGAAGAATAGAGGCACATATTGCAAATTGCAACAGTCAAACATCACCCGGAGGAATGGTGAAACATCTACAATCAATGCAAGGCAACAACGCAAGAATTCCAGTGGAAGATACAAGTTCAAGGCAACACAAAAAGCGAGTTAGAAGACATAGATAGGACCTTTTTGTTACTCATAGCTTAGACTAATTTCTTTTTATTTTGACACGGTGTAATAAGGAGGTCAGCGAGCAGTAGCAGCAACAACAGCAGTGAAATCACAGCTCCTAGTAGTCCCAGCTACCAAACCTTCCCGAACTACACTGACCTGATTCCTGTTTAGCCCAGGATATGTAGGCAACCTCTGAAGCAGGGTGCGGTCAAGCTTTTTCAAAACTGCTTCACACGGAATATGCAAACGGGCAAAAATCGTTCATTTCTGCTCACTTGTCTTTGCACGAAAACTCTTCGTGTTTCCGGAAAAAGAGGGGCAGCTGTGAGCACGTGATTTTTGCCCTAAGCAGTAATTCCCAAAATTTCAAATAAAATAATTTTTTCTAGTATTTTATAATTTGTTGTGAATTTTGTGGCATTCTTTGGTAATTGTTGCATTTTTATTTGTGCGTTTTAATCCATATGAAGATACCAAAAATATGCATTGGCATTTAGGAATTTAATTTCACAATTTTAGTACTAATTAATTTTAGAATAAATGTAGAGAAAATTGCAAGAAATAGTTCTTTGCATTATTAATTATTGCATTTGTTTTAAATAGAGTTATAAGTAATTCTAGGAGTTAAATAGTGTAATTAGGTCTGTGCTTTGTTTTAGTATTTTATAAAATCAAAAAAAAAAACAAAATAAATAAATACAAAAAAATACAAAAAAGGAGAAAAAGAGAAAAATTCAAAATGGTCTTGAATAAAGACCAAATTTGGGCCAAAATCAGGTAGCCCAAACAATTCCCACGTCCAGACCCAAACACCCTGCCCGGTCCAATTGCCTCACGTTCAAACCGACGTCGTTTTGACGTCGTTTAATCACGACCGTCTATTTCCCCAAATCCAATGGCCACGATTAACTCTCAAAAGGGAATAAAACTGTCCGAATTATACACAAAAAATCAAAACATAATTCCTCTTCCTCGTACCAACCCGTCCCCTGTAACGTCGGTGCCGGCCACCCTCCTCCGCCCTAGCCCCACCGTCCCTCCGCCGCCGGCCGGAAATCGCCGCCACCGCCGGCGAAGCTCCGATGACCACCAAAATTACACCTTGGAACCACTGTCTCCTCCTCTTTCTAAATCCCCAAATATCATCCCTCAATTCCTAGCCAAACCTCTCGAATATTGGATCGAATTTTCCGGCCATGACACAACCTTGTCCAAACCATCCCAAACTCACACCATAGAACCGCCTTAACTTCCCCTACCCAACCCCCATAGTCACTTGTCTCGAACATGGCCGGAATTGCTCAAATATCCGATCGAATATCCGGTCAGAACCCTAAATTCTCCAAACCCCACCAAATTAATACCACGTGACCTCTTCACTTCCCTCATGAGGAATTTGTCATCATTAGCATTCAGATATCACCAGAAGTAGCCGAATTTTGAATCTGAAGAGCGATGCGACTTTGAGAGTTGTACAGATGAGTCCTCTTCCTTTTGTGTTTGATTTTTTGCGCTGTTAAGATTAGACTAGTTTACAATTAGTGTGTCAGGTTTTAGATTAGGTCTGTAGTTACTGTTTCTGAAATCGGATAACTGCTAATTGTATAGCTTAGTTCTCTTCATCTGTCAAACGTTTTGTTTCGTTTTGATCCTCCATCTGGTTTAATTCTGTTTTGTAATCTCCATTTATTTTGATTAGGGAATGCATGTTTTGGACTTAGTTTAATTTTGTTGGAGTCACTCGACATGTTCAGTCGAATTAGTGTAGTTTGACATAGGGATTAGCATTTCTGCCTCTGTTTAGTGTAGTTAACAGTCGTTGCTGATTTGATAATCCAATAATTTGATTATTCGCCTATTTTCTTTTGATCAGTTTCAATCAATCTTGTGTGTATTGTTTGTTTCAGTTTAATATGTTTTAGTATTTCTTTTGGTTAATCAGTGATTGTTGTTAACAATACTTCAGTGTAATGCCTGGTTCAATTAGTTGTTAATTAGATGAATTTGGCCATAGCAAATGGATTCAATTAGGGTAGAAAGAGGAC
>NW_017696028.1:0-3393 GCF_001879085.1 Nicotiana attenuata
CACATACCTGTTTCTCCAGTCCCAAGTAAGGCTAGTTGAGTTGACCTCGGCGTGCCCTTCTTCTACGACCGACCTCATTAGCTGTACCACCTTTTCGGACTCGAGCTCGTCGTCCTCGACTGTCGAGCCCAGATTGGCGAGGGCATCGGCCTCGCTGTTTTGATCTCGGGGTACGTGTTGGAGAGTCCATTCTTTGAATTTGTGCAAGGTGTTTTGGAGTTTGTCGACATACCGTTGCATCCGGCTCTCCCTGGCCTCGAACGTTTTGTTCGTCTGATTTACCACAAGAAGAGAATCGCACTTGGCTTCGATCACTTCGGCGCCGAGGCTCCTGGCTAATTCTAAACCTGCAATCATAGCCTCATACTCGGCTTCATTGTTAGTCAACCTCCTCGTCCGTATAGACTGCCTAATGACGTCCCCGGTAGGAGGTTTTAGTATGATCCCCAATCCCGACCCCTTTACGTTCGAAGCTCCGTCCGTGAACAATGTCCATACTCCGGACGGAGTTCCCGAGCTCAGCAGGAGCTCTTTTTCGGCCAGGGGAATAAGGGTCGGAGTGAAGTCGGCGATAAAATCAGCCAATACTTGCGACTTAATCGAGGTTCGAGGTCGATATTGGATATCGTACTCGCTAACCTCTATGGCCCACTTGGCCAGCCGGCCGGACAATTCGGGCTTATGCATGACATTTCTTAATGGGTATGTAGTTACAACATGTATGGGGTGACTTTGGAAGTATGGCTTCAATTTTCTTGAGGCACTAATTAGGGCTAATGCCAATTTTTCTAGGTGAGGATACTTCGTTTCCGCTTCCCCTAGTGTCCTACTTACGTAGTAGATGGGGAACTGGGTGCCCTGTTCTTCCCTAACTAGGACCCCACTGACGGCTACTTCCGATACGGCCAAGTATAGGTATAGAGGCTCTCCGATTTTCGGAGTATGCAACAAAGGTGGATTAGAAAGGTACCTTTTGAGTTCCTCTAGGGCGTGCTGGCATTCTGGTCCCCACGTGAAATCATTCTTCTTCTTTAGAAGATTGAAAAATTGATGGCTCCTATCCGAGGATCGGGATATGAACCGGCCTAGAGCAGCTATGCGCCCGGTGAGCCGTTGGACGACCTTTACGTTATCGACAATCTTTATGTCCTCGATTGCCTTAATCTTATCCGGATTGATCTCGATTCCCCTACTGGACACCATAAATCCCAGGAACTTTCCGGATCCGACCCCGAACGCGCATTTCTCCGGGTTCAGCTTCATGTTATATTGCTTTAATATAGCAAAAGTTTCCTGCAAATGGCTAAGATGTTCCTCTGCGCGCAGGGATTTAACTAACATATCATCAATATAAACTTCCATGGTTTTGCCTAATTGATTCTCGAACATCTTGTTAACTAGGCGTTGGTAGGTGGCCCCGGCGTTCTTTAACCCGAAGGGCATCACGTTATAGCAGTAAGTGCCATACTTAGTGATGAAGGACGTTTTTTCCTGATCGTCCTTATCCATCCGGATCTGATTATATCCGGAATAGGCGTCGAGGAAACTTAGCGTCTCGTGGCCGGCCGTGGCATCGATCATTCGATCGATGTTAGGCAAAGGGAAGGAATCCTTGGGGCAAGCTTTATTTAGATCTTTATAATCTATACACATTCTTAATTTATTACCCTTTTTGGGTACTACAACTACGTTGGCTAACCATTCGGGGTATTTAACTTCCCGGATGGACCCTATGTTTAATAGCTTAGTTACCTCCTCGTGGATGAAAGCCTGCTTGACCTCGGATTGGGGCCTTCTCTTTTGTTTGACTGGCCGGAATTTTGGGTCTGTGCTCAACTTGTGAGTCGTGACCTCCGGGGGTATGCCTGTCATATCCAAATGGGACCAAGCAAACACATCTTCGTTAGCAGTAAGAAAAGAAAGCAAATTTTTCCTGAGCTCGGTAGTTAAACCCGAGCCCAGGTATACCTTTCGGTCTGGCGCACTCGAACGAATAGGGATCTGTTCCAGCTCTTCGACTGTTGATTTGGTGGCATCGGACTCATCCGGAGTCACGAAAGACCGGGGAAGAAAGAGGTCTTCCCCGAAGGTAGATTCTGGTTCAGCCTCTTTTACCGGAGGCTTACACTTTGATTGCTATTTTGCCTTGGACACCTCATCTACTGCGAACATCTCTCTTGCGGCGCATTGCTCCCCGTACACAGTGATGACCCCCTCGGCAGATGGGAATTTCAGCATTTGGTGCAGCGTGGACGGTACGGCCCCGATGTCGTGTATCCAAGGTCTTCCGAGCAGGGCGTTGTACCTCATATCGCCCTTGATAACACAGAACTTGGTCGCTTTTGTAACTCCGCCCACGTCGATCATCAGAGTTATTTCCCCTCGTGTTGTCTCCGTAGCCATATTAAATCCATTCAATACTCTCACCTCAGAAATTATCTGCCCTGTCAGTCCCAACTGTTCGACGACCCACGCCGAATTATGTTAGCCGAGCTTCCGGGATCGACCAAGACACGCTTGACTTTAGTGTCTCGGACCATCATGGATATTACCAAAGCGTCGTTATGGGGTTGTGCTGGTCCATCGATTTCCTCGTTGCTAAAACACAGTGTTCCCTCTGGTGCATAATCCCTGATCCGCTTCTCCCTTGTGATCGATATCTTGGTACGTTTCAGTATTGGTACTTGAGGTGCGTCTTCCCCTCCAATTATCATGTTTATGGTGTGCCGGGGTTCCTTCCTATCGGCTGGTCGATCTCGATTTTCGTAATGATTTTTGGCCCGATCACTGAGAAATTCTCGAAGGTAACCTTCATCGAGCAACCGGGCGACTTCCTCCCGCAGTTGCCTGCAATCTTCGGTTCTGTGGCCATGTGTGTTGTGGTACTTACATATTAACTTGGGATCCCTCCTCGATGGATCGGACTGTACGGGTTTGGGCCATCGGGCTTCTTTGATACGTCCGATCGCCGACACCAAGGTAGCCGAATCGACACTGAAATTATATTCAGCTAATCGGGGTGCTTCCTGTCTATCGACGGCTTTCCCGAGGTTGGCCTTCGGTAACGGTCTTCTGTTCCTCTCATAGCCGCGGTCGTTCCTCGTAAATTTAGGCCTCCTATCGTCCTGATACGGCCGATATCTTTCCTTGTTTGGTCTTGAATCTTTGTAGTTTTCCCTACGAGGTCGATCGAAATTCCTATGTGTGGATGGTGAATCCGAACTTGCTCCGCTGTGGTCGTCCTCTACCCTTATCTTCGATTGGTACCGGTTATGGATGTCTGCCCACGTAACTGCTGGAAACTCGATCAGACTTTGCTTTAATTGCCTGGATGCGGCTGAGCTGTTGGCGTTCAATCCTTGAGTGAAGGCTTGTACTGCCCAGTCATCCGTG